>NC_135802.1:94830465-95130465 GCF_964213995.1 Mustelus asterias | reverse complement strand
TCTAAAAGTCTCTTAAAAGACCCTATCGAATCCACCTCCACCACCGTTGCTGGCAGCCCATTCCACGCACCCACCATCCTCTGAGTGAAAAACTTACCTCTGACATCTCCTCTGTACCTATTCCCCTGTGTCCTCTTGTGGCAACCATTTCAGCCCTGGGAAAAAACCTCTGACTATCCACTCGATCAATACCTCTCAACATCTTATACACCTCTATCAGGTCAACCCTCATCCTTCGTCTCTCCAAGGCTGAGCTCACTCAACCTATCCTCATAAGGCATGCTCCCCAACCCAGGCAACATCCTTGTAAATCTCCTCTGCACCCTTTCTATGGCTTCCACATCCTTCCTGTAATGAGGAGGCCAGAACTGAGCACAGTACTCCAAGTGGTGTCTGACCAGGGTCTTATATAGCTGCAACATTATCTCACGACTCCTAAACTCAATTCCTCGATTGATGAAGGCCAGTACACCATACGCCTTCTTAACCACAGCCTCAACCTGCACAGCTGCTTTGAGCGTCCTATGAACTCGGACCCCAAGATCCTTCTGATCTTCCACTCTGCCAAGAGTCCTACCGTTAATATTATATTCCACCATCCTATTTGACCTGCCAAAATGAACCACCTCACACTGATCTGGGTTGAACTCATCTGCCACTTCTCCGCCCAGTCTTGCATCCTATCAATGTCTCACTGCAACTTCTGACATCCCTCCACACTATCCACAACACCTCCAACCTTTGTGTCATCAGCAAACTTACCAACCCATCCCTCCACATCCTCATCCAGGTCATTTATAAAAACCACAAAGAGTAAGAGTCCCAGAACAGATCCCTGGGGCACTCCACTGGTGACTGACCTCCATGCAGAATATGGCCCATCTATAACCACTCTTTGCCTTCTGTGGGCAAGCCAGTTCTGGATCCACAAAGCAATGTTCCCTTGGATCCCATGCCCCCTCACTTTCTCAATAAGCCTTGCATGGGGCACCTTATCAAATGCCTTGCTGAAGTCCATATATACTACATCTACTGCTCTTCCTTCATCAATGTGTTTAGTCACATCCTCAAAAAATTAAATCAGGCACGTAAGGCATGATCTGCCTTTGACAAAGCCATGCTGACTATTCTTAATCATATTATACCTCTCCAAATGTTCATAAATCCTGCCTCTCAGGATCTTCTCCATCAACTTACCAACCACTGAGGTTAGACTCACTGGTCTATAATTTCCAGGGCTATCGCTACTCCCTTTCTTGAATAAAGGAACAACATCCGCAATCCTCCAATCCTCCGGAACCTCTCCCGTCTCCATTGATGATGCAAAGATCATCGCCAGAGGCTCACCAATCTCCTCCCTCGCCTCCCACAGTAGCCTGGGGTACATCTCATCTGGTCCCGGCGACTTATCTAACTTGATGCTTTTCAAAAGCTCCAACACATCCTCTTTCTTAATATCTACATGCTCAAGCTTTTCCGTCCGCTGCAAGTCTGCACTACAACCACCAAGATCCTTTTCCATAGTGAATACTGAAGTAAAGTATTCATTAAGTACCTCTGCTATTTCTTCCAGTTCCATACAAACTTTCCCACCATCACACTTGATAGGTCCTATTCTTTCACGTCTTATCCTCTTGCTCTTCACATACTTGTAGAATGCCTTGGGGTTTTCCTTAATCCTGTCTGCCAAGGCCTTCTCATGACCCCTTCTGGCTCTCCTAATTTCCTTCTTAAGATCCTTCCTATTAGTCGTATACTCTTCAAGATCTCTAACAGTACCTAGCTCCCTGAACCTTTTGTAAGCTTTTCTTTTCTTCTTGACTAGATTCATTACAGCCTTTGTACACCACAGTTCCTGTAACCTGCCATAACTTCCCTGTCTCATTGGAATGTTGCTTTGCAGAACTCCAGACAAATGTTCCCTGAAAATTTGCCACATTTCTTCCATACATTTCCTTGAGAAAACCTCTTTCCAATTTAAGCCTCCAATTTCCTGCCTGATCGTCTCATAATTCCCCTTACTCCAATTAAATACTTTTCTAACTTGTCTGATCTTATCTGTCTCCAATGCTATTGTAAAGGAGATAGAATTATGATCACTATCTCCAAAATGCTCTCCCACAGAGACCTGACACCTGCCCAGTTCATTTCCCAGTACCAAATCAAGTACAACCTCTCCTCTTGTAGGCTTATCTACATACTGTGTCAGGAAGCCCTCCTGAACACACCTAACAAACTCCTCCCCATCTACACCCCTTACTCTAGGGAGATTCCAATCTATATATGGCTCATTAAAATCTCCCATCACGACAACTCTGTTATTATTACACCTTTCCAGGATCTGTTTCCCTATCTGTTCCTCTACATCCCTGTTACTATTGGGCGGCCTATAGAAAACACCCAGTAAAGTCATTGACCCCTTCCTGTTCCTAACCTCCACCCACAGAGACTCCGTAGACAATCCCTCCATGGTGTCCATCTTTTCTGCAGCCGTGACACTATCTCTGATCAACAGTGCTACTCCCCCACCTCTTTTACCTCCCTCCCTCTACCTTCTGAAACATCTGAAACCTGGCACTTGAAGTAACCAGTCCTGTCCCTGAGTCATCTGTAATGGCCCCACATCATATTTCCAAGTAGTTAGATCCACACTCTAAGCTCATCCACTTTGTTCACAACACTCCTTGCGTTAAAATAGACAACATCTCAAACCTTCGGTCTGATCGCTCCCCTTCTCTATCACCTGCCTATCCTCCCTCTCACACTGTCGACAAGCTTTCTCTATTTGTGAGCTAACCTCCTCTCTCCCAGTCACTTCAATTTGATTCCCACCCCCCAACCATTCTAGTTTAAACTCTCCCCAGTAGCCTTAGCAAACCTCCCCGCCAGGATATTGGTCCCCCTGGGATTCAAGTGCAACCCGTCCTTATTGTACAGGTCACACCTGCCCCAAAAGAGGTCCCAATGATCCAGAAACCTGAATCCCTGCCCCCTGCTCCAATCCCTCAGCCACGCATTTATCCTCCACCTCATTCCATTCCTACTCTCACTGTCGCGTGGCACAGGCAGCAATCTCAGGATTACTACCTTTGCGGTCCTTCTTCTCAACTCCCTTCCCAACTCCCTATATTCTCCTTTCAGGACCTCTTCCCTTTTCCTACCTATGTCATTGGTACCAATATGTACCACGACCTCTAGCTCTTCTCCCTCCCACTTCAGGATATCTTGGACGCGATCAGAAACATCCCGGATCCTGGCACCAGGGAGGCAAACTACCATCCGAGTTTCTTGTCTGTGTCCACAGAATCGCCTGTCCGACCCCCTCACTATAGAGTCCCCTATTGCTACTGCCTTCCCCCTCCTTTCCTTACCCTTCTGAGCTACAGGGCTGGACTCTGTGCCGGAGGCACGGCCACTGCTGCTTCCCCCAGGTAGGCTGTCCCCCCCAACAGCACTCAAACAGGAGTACTTATTGTTAAGGGGCACAGCCACTGGGGTTCTCTCTAGTACCTGACCTTTCCCCTTCCCATTCCTAACCGTGACCCACTTGTCTGCCTCCCGTGGCCCCGGTGTGACCACCTGCCTGTAACTCCTCTTTATCACCTCCTCATTCTCCCTGATCAGACGAAGGTCATCGAGCTGCAGCTCCAGTTCCCTAACGTGGTCCCTTAGGAGCTGCAGCTCGACGCACCTGGTGCAGATATGGACGTCCGGGACGCTAGGAGACTCCAGGACCTCCCACATCCGACACCGAGAACAACAAACTGGCCTCACACTCATAATTCCCCCTTTCTTCAAATAACACAGGAAAAACTAAGAACTAAACCTACCCTGCCTTGCCCGTTTCCGCCTGAGCCCATTGAGCCAAAGCCCTTCAGCCTTCACTCTGCTCCCTCTCACTCCGCCGCCCGCTCACAGCGCTGCCCGCTGGATAGAGCGGCCTGCTTTTCAAAGGAAAAAAAAACTTCCCAGGTGTCACTGGGGCCTACTTCCGGTTTTACCCTCCCAGCTGCCTTAGAGAAAAAAAACCACTCCAAAAATAGAGTAATTTAAAAACACCTCTTACCCACTAGCTCTCCTCTCCTGAAAACACCACTCTAGCTGCTCCACTGGAACAATGAGAACAATGAAGCCCAGTGTAAACTGAAGGAGCAGCACCTCATCTTCCAATTAGACACGTTACAACCCTCAGGACTCAACATTGAGTTCAGCAACTTTAGACTTTGACCTTTCTCCTCCAGCATTACCCATTTTTATATCCCAGATATTTTTTTGTTCTTGTGCAAAAACCTCCTGTTCCCCCTCCCCCACTGGGCCATCTGTCACTTGTTCTTAAGTTTTGCCACATCTTTGTTGAAACCGCTCCCACTAATCACTGATCGAACTGTTCCACTGCTCATATAGAATCGCATGTTTCCCCCTCTTTAGTTCTGAAGAAGTGTCACGTGGATGCGAAACATTAACTCTGTTTTTCTGTCCCTGTGGACTTGCTGAATTTTTCCAGCTTTCTCTGTTTTTGTTTCAGATTCCAGCATCTGCAGTGTTTTGCTAGTTTTGCATTCCTGTGCAGCAGGTTATAGCAAAGTACACTGTATTCAGTTCTCAGTAAAGTGTGAAGTCACACTAAATTGAATAAGATGGCTTTACTGTATCCAAAAATCAATGCTGCACAATGTTTAAAATGTGCTGCGTCTATCAGGTCTGCACAAAGCAGGGTCAGGGGCACGATTATCCAAGTTCCTGGTGCTTGCGTCTGTACATGTTCTCTTGATGAAATTCCTTATCTAACTTTCTCTCCCGTTTTCCTGAAAGTGTTGATTCGTGCATGATACCATAGATAACAGAGTCCCTCCACAATCTCAAAGCCACAATGTCCAAACTCACTGAAATAAATGGCCGGTTGAGTGAATGGCCAACAGGCCTGTGCTGTTCAATGAAATGAACTTGTGACTGAGTTGTTGCCTTCTGGAGATGAATATCAGTTTCAGAAAACTTGAGGACACTTCAATCCATTCTTAGTCTCACTGTAGTTTTCAGTTCAATTAAACTTTGGTGGAATACTGGTGTTTCCAGATTGTTTTATAATGAAAGTGGCTGAACAATTACCTGATTTTTTAAAATGAAATTTCTACCTTTATCAGCGGAAACTAAACTGAAGTAGCAAAACATGATTTTCAATTATAAGCTCATGCTATTTTTTTGGTCAGGGATAGAGGTGGGGGCTAGTTTGATTTGATTTATTATTGCCACATGTATTGGTATACAGTGAAAAGTATTGTTTGTTGTGCTATACAGACAAAACAGTCTTGGTCAGAACAGGAGCCATACCAAGCTGTGACACATCCAGAAAGGATGTTTTCTGTGATGCATCTGTAAAAATTGGTGAGAGTCGTGCCGGACATGCTGAATTTCCTTAGCCTCCTGAGAAAATAGAGGCGTTGGTGGGCTTTCTTCACTATAGGTTTGACGTAGAGGGACCAGGACAAGATGTTGGTGATCTGGATACCTAGAAACCTGAAACTCTTGACTATTTACACTTCATCCCCATTGATGTAGACAGGGACATGTCCTCCATTACGCTTCCTGAAGTCGAGGACTTCAGTTATGGTGGAATACAAGAAATCAGAAATGCGTGTTATTTATTTCAGTTAAAACCTTTTTGCTTACATAGTTTAATTTTAATCCATCCCTTCTGAATCATGTTTTAGTTGCTCATGGATCCCTGTTTATTCAGAATGGTTCCATCATTCTCTGCAGTACCATCCTGATTTTGGTATTTTCATACAAGAAATGGATTGAACAAACTTGGAATGGATGGTTAACTGTGAGTATCTGTTGAGAATTTTAAAAAACAATTCCAATCTGTATAAAGCATATTAAGTGTCTTTGTTGCCTGAAGTTTTGCTTTGCATTATACTGTCAAAGAATAAAAAGCGCAATAATAATTGGTTGTTTTGTGAATGTGGACCTTGATCTATAGAGCTGGTTGTGCTAGGTCATCAACATGAACAAAACAACGCAGAACCCCCTCTATGCTCGGTCACACTGCTAAAGCAGTTTCATTTGAAATTTGCACAAATGTTAATAACAGCAATAGATTGGCATGACCCCCAACCTCACTCCCCTCCTCACCCTTCACCCCAGCCAGAGGAAAACACCTCTCATCCACCAGTAATAGAAATTCTGGAAATTGTTGGAAGAAAAGTGGTTAAATAGACAATGAAGCTGTACCAATTGACAACTCAGTGCTGCAGCTATTCCATTAATAGGCAGCTTTTAATGGGATTGGTTTTCAACTGTGCATATCGGGGTTTAAGAAAATAAATCTAATTGTGCCCACAGATTTGGGCAGAATTTTAACTGTTCAGGGGCCAGCGGTGGGTTAAAGCGCTAAAAGGAAACATTGGGTCAGGAGCTTGATTTGATCCCGTTCACTTCCGAGTTTCACCCCAGGCATGTGGGGAACACTGTGGAGCTGCCAGGAAAGTAATTTTAATATTCAGAGCAACAATTGACTGAGAATTTAACTCAACATGCTGGATTTAACAGCCAGTGTACTGGTTTCCAAAGCTCCCTATCTCGCAGGGGCCAACGAGATATGTGCACAGTGGGGACTCATTGACATACTGGAAAGTCTTTAAAGAGTGAAATCACAAAGTCTGTGTCCAGCCACAGTGCTGGTGCTTACAGCATTTATTCTGAGAATCTATATTCGATGCTTCAAATGCCACTTCCAACTTATTGGAAGTAGTTTTGATTACCTCGGAGTGTATTCACTTGTATCTCAGCTGTCAACGTTCACTGCAGAATGAGCACAATTTATGCATCTCTGGCATGGAACTCTGATCAGCAGCAACAGGAAGAGCCACATGAACAGCAGAGCATCTGGAGCCATGCCAACAGCTGCAGCAGCAACAGCAGCATGTAGCCACAGGACAGAGAAAACGGACAGAGAGCTCCAGTTAGAAACTGATGATGCCTCCAACACAAGGTACACAGGTACACGCTTCCTCAAATGATAGTGTTTCAGGAGGCTCAGGTTTTCACAGCAGGTCATTGTTGACATCTGCAGCCTCCTAGAAGAAGACCTCATTTCCAAGGGGCAGTGGACACATGTTGCCAGTGGCTATAAAGGTCACCTCAGCCCTAAATTTCTTTGCCTCCTGCTCCTTCCAGGGATCTGCTGGTGACTTCACAAGGATCTCTCAATCTGCTGCCCACGAGTGCATCGCTAAGTGTATCAATTGAAGGGAGTTAACTCCTCAATATCCAGTTAGAGTATGACCATCAAAAGTCGATCACGCATGGTCTGCACCAGATATCCAAGGATCTGCCAGTACTCATTCATTTCTGTGGCAGTCACATTTTGCTTATTCACATCTCCATACTTCATCAATGACGGCTCGCCCTTGGAGATCAAAGACAACCTCGGCAGATCTGGCTATTAGATAGAAGATAGGAGCAGGAGGAGGCCATTTGGCCCTTCGAGCCTGCTCTGCCATTCATCACGATCATGGCTGATCGTCCAACTCAATAGCCTCATCCTGCTTTCTTCCCATAACCTATAAAAACATGGAAGATAGGAGCAGGAGGATACTTGATACTTGATAATAAGCCTTGTTTTACTTGCTATGGGCATAAAGAGGCTCAAGTCAAGGAACTCGCTGAAAGATGCGAGATTCTCACACTTTGGACAAAAGACCATGACAGCTAGGCAATCCTGGAAGCACCATCTCCAAAAATATCTACATAGACAGTGAAGTAACAAATAGAATTACTAGAGCAAGCTCAGCATTTGTCTGTTTATACAATAGACAGATATAACATGCAATGTACAAAGCTGTGATAATTCCTACCCTCCAAATGTTTGTGAGACATGGAACCATCTACTCTAGGCATTAAGTAGTTGGACAGGTCTGAGTTGAGATGAATTTGGAACGTTGTGAGCATCAAATGGGAGGACAAAGTGCCCAACATTCAAAGAGCAGAAATGTCTGGAATTGAAGCACTCATCATCAGAGTCTAGTTCGAATGGAGTGGACGTGTATAAATGACTGATGATAACATTCCTAATGCTGTTATGTGTTCATAACTTAAACTTGAACATCGCCTGTGAGTCAAGTCGAGATTAAGGTTCAAGGACTCCTTGAAGACAAACCTCAGGAAATGTGGCACGTCCACCATGGACTGGGAGAAATGGGCTACCTGGAAGCATTTTCAAGTCGTGGCATAGTTTCCGTCAAACAGCACGGAATGCAGGCAGCCAAGGACAAAAGGACAGGTCAGTCTAACAACATCAGAAAATTTACCCGTGTCCGCATTGTGGAACGACAAGCAGGCGATCAATCAGCTTCCACAGTCACTTCAGAATGCACAATGAGTGATTCTACACAGGCAAGAAACGTCATCTTCAAAATGAAGGGAAAATGACGATGACAAGACCGTTTGCCTGAAGGCTGCTGTCCAGGGTAAATGGGAAATGCAATAAAATAGTGTCCAGGAGAATGAGGCATTCAAATTACCTGTTTAATTCATTGAAATAAACATTAACATAACACCATTAACATCGTCATATGAGTGAATCCCCTAGTGCAGATATTAGCCCTAACTACCTCGGTTTGGCAATCACCGATGGATTACCGCTCCGGAGGGATTGCCCTCGCTGGAATTCCAGAGCCCCTGTCTTGTCTGACCTTCCTCGCTGATAGCCAAGTTCCGCACACACGAGGACGGCCTCAACCGGGATATTGGGTTCATGTCACACTATTTGTAACCCCCACAGAGTTTCACTGGCTGTCTTGTCTGGAGACAATACACATCTTTTTAGCCTGTCTTGATGCTCTCTCCACTCACGTTGTTTTGTTTCTTAAAGACTTGATTAGTTGTAAGTATTCGCATTCCAACCATTATTCATGTAAATTGAGTCTGTGTTCTTATATGCTCTGTTTGTGAACAGAATTCCCACTCACCTGAAGAAGGGGCTTGGAGCTCCGAAAGCTTGTGTGGCTTTTGCTACCAAATAAACCTGTTGGACTTTAACCTGGTGTTGTTAAACTTCTTACTGTGCTTCCTCGCTCAGACAGGGTGAGGCAGGAGCAGTATAGTGGAAATGAAGCACAGCGAAAGGGGACGCGTGACACTAGCCGCCATAAAGCAGGTGTTTAAAGGGACCATTGAAAGGGTAAATTTCAAAGTTAAATGGGGCTGATGGGATTGGGTGGAGGAGGGGGCCTCTGGGGGTTCGGTTGTGTAGGGGTGTGTACTGTGCAGCTCGGTCTGGGTGTTTAATATAGTTATTCTGGAGATAGAAGTGCTTTTATTGCTTCTGAACTCTTTCAGAGTAACTATGGGATTTACCAAGCAACCCACTGCGTGGTTCATGGCAACGGGAGATGGCCTGTCATTGGCTGGCAGTAGATTCTTCTGATTCCGCCATTTTCAACAGGTTTCCTGTTGAATGCTGGGAAACCCATCAGCGGGGGTGCGCCATTGGTGAGACCGGAAGATCATGCCGGTGTGAATAGCTGGAAAGTTCCGGTCAGTGGGTGGGATTTTCCTGCCCGAGGTCAACGGACCATTGCGTGGTCTACCCCTCGCCCGCTCCAATTCCTGTGGTGGGCAGGATGGTAAAATTCCAGCCTATGAGTGTGAACCATGGCAGAACCATTTGAAGTTCGAGATTTAAATTGCAAGTGCAGCACAATTGTCCAGGGCTTATTAGCCTTCTGGACAATTGCCGGGTAAACCCTTATGTGGGAACTTCCGAGAGGGATTCCCCACCACATCTTTGGAGTAACCCTCCAAGTGCAACACTAGGGAGCCAGGTGGTTATTGACCAATATGTTGTCTTATCTACTTCATCTACATTTTGCAACCCTTGTGGCTTCATCAAAGCAGGGGGTGGATTGTTCATTCCCCTGGTCTGACAGCTGAGATTTCTATGGTGGGTGTGCTTCAGGTTTTGGAGCCTGTGTGTGCCCTCCCAAAAACTGCTCCACCTGTACGTGATCACTGGGAGGCAGCAAGCGGGTCAACGTCTGAGGGGTGAGGGGGTTGGCAACTCTTGAGAAGTCCTTGAGAAGAATCCCCACTGCCATTTGTCCTATCTCTGTCTTCACTATCATGGTCTACCTGTACTTCTTGCTAACCAAGAGCTAGAGAGTACTTCGCTCCACTTCAGTGAGGTGCTGAATGTCCAAGGCAAGGTTTTACTCCATTCCGTTTAAGCTGCCAGACTGAGTGGGCAGGCCATTGGTCAGGGCCAGTATGCACTTGGTTGCCTGTATCTGATTCTCCATACAGGTGGTTACTCTTTGCATGGGTGTGAACATCAGTGCAAATGTCTGAGACAACATGGCGCTCATGCCAGTGACGACCTCCACCAATCTCTATCCAAGGATCTGCATTGGCTCTTAAAATGAGGAATGAACCTCACACATTTTCGCTTACTGTCCCTTTCTATAGATGACTCCCATGTCTAAGTAGCAATATCCCATTTAGCAGAGCTTGGAGTGTTCTTGCCCCCTGATGGGGAATCTCCACTGCTGTCCATGCCTCCTACTCCTGCTCATGTGATGGGCTCCTCACCATGCGACTATCTAGCTATCTTTACTGCAACACCCACAGAGCTGGTGGAGGATGTGCAAGAGTCAATGGTGCCTCCATAAGTGTTTGGTCGCCTCCCACAGCAGATCCTCCGTCATCTTTGGAGTCCCTTTGGGAAGTGAAAGATGTGGGGGAAGTTCTCCCAGCCTGCTGCGCTGCAAGAGATACAAGTGGAGGCCGTGTAGCAGGATTCCCGCTGGAGTGCCACAGCCACCCGAGGATTCCTGGCATCGTCAGCTCCACGTCAAAAATATTAAAAATCTAATTTAAATCTCCGGGCCCGCTATCCTCTCCACACACCCCTCGCCCCCCCCCCACCGGGAATGTTTCACTCCAGGGTTTACAACAGCTCCCCACCAATGGGGAGCTGGAAGCCCGACCCCGCTGGAGTGAAGGGAGGCCATGGAGGCCCCCCACAAGGTCGGGGGTAAGGGGGGTGTCCTCTGGGTATTGGCAGCCTGGCCTCTGGCACTGCCCAAGAGGCAAAGTGGCAATGCCTAGGGGGCACTGGGCATCGGGCAGTGCCAAGGGGATGGGGCCAGGGGGAGAGGGGCCTAATAGGGGTTGGGCCTTTTGGGGGGCGCGATCAGTGGGGGTGGGGGGGTCCCATTGTCCCACTGTCCCACTGCCACTCTGCACTTTGGATCATTGATAGAAGGAGGGAGGGAGGCCAGAGACTGGGGCTGGCCATCGGGGTGAGGGGGCCGGAGGGGGGTCGGGGCCAGTGTCAGTAGGGTTGGGGCTGCGGGGGTGGGGGTGGGGGCAGAGACATCCGGAAGACCAGTGATCGGTGGTGGGGGAATCAGTCGGCCACAGCAATGGGGGGGTTGCTGTGCTGGCCAGCGGTTGAGCTGTTGAGCTGGCCAGCAATCGGGAGACCGGCAGTGCGGGGCTACTGCACGTGCGCCGATCTCCGCTCTGATAGATTGGTGCCTGCACAGTGGCCCACTTAGCGCTAAGCTGCCGGCCTCTCCAGCGGGAATAGGCTCCACTCACTGATCTTTAGCGAGATTCACGGCACGGTAGCACGGGCGGCACGGTAGCACAGTGGTTAGCACTGCTGCTTCACAGCTCCAGGGACCTGGGTTCGATTCCCGGCTTGGGTCACTGTCTGTGTGGAGTTTGCACATTCTCCTCGTGTCTGCGTGGGTTTCCTCCGGTTCTCCGGTTTCCTCCCACAGTCCAAAGATGTGCGGGTTAGGTAGATTGGCCATGCTAAAATTGCCCCTTAGAGTCCTGAGATGTGTAGGTTAGAGGGATTAGCGGGTAAATGTGTAGGGATATGGGGTAGGGCCTGGGTGGGATTGTGGTTGGTGCAGACCCGATGGGCCGAATGGCCTCCTTCTGCACTGTAGGTTTTCTATGGTTTCTATGATTTCATGCTTGGGCTGTCTTTGATGCATAGCATGTGGGAGATTCATTTTGAAAATCCAGTTGAAAAAAACAACGGAAGTTACTGCAGTTTTTACTCAAATTCGGCACATTTTTTCAGGAGAATCCCACCTGTGAGCTAGTGCTGACATTGAAAATGGTACAAACTCAACGTAGTGCATCTAGTAGCATTTTAGTTAGTGATGGCATCAATTCAGTGTTAAGTGCCAATTGGCAGTACATCATCTAATGCTGATACCAGGTTTGTCTGAAAGCCCCATCTCTCCACCACTGGCATCTAGTGTGCGTTTGCCAGTGTGCTGATCTCCAAGCTGCTGGGAAGCTATAGCTGCAGATCCAGCTATGTTTCTTTGCCTCACCTGGAGTTGTGCCCTCTATTTTACTGCAATGACAGAAAGCTGAGAGTGATGTGTGTGAGAAGTGGAATGTTGAAGATGAAATGGGAACATTTAAAAAGCAACTGAGATGGCAATGGGATGAGGTTAGCTATTCAGATGGAAATTTGAGGAGGTCCCTGGAGAGAGAGGAATCAATGGAACCATAAGCTGTGTTGGTTGAAGGAGGATGCTGGGGAGGTTAGAGCAATGGATGCTGCCTGAGAACGCTGAGAGTATTATGACACTGACCTTTCCTGACCCATTGAGGTCATTAACCTTTTCCCACATTGTTTCCGGACACCACACCTCTGCTGCTCATATCCTCTACAACTTCCAGCTATGTCTATTGCCTCTGGATGACTGGATTCTTCCTCCCATCCCAAGGAAGGAGCACATCCCTTCTGGCTCTCACCACCTCCAGCATAATCTCCAGGAAAGAGTCAGAGAACTGGGACACATCTTCCCACATCTTCTTTCAATGTCCTTGTCTCCAATAGCATTTACAAGCAAAGTTTTCTGCAGTCATTCTGACCCGTGCTGCAGTCCCTTTAGAGAGGCTTCATAAGAGTGTCATTCCACTCACCGTCTAATTGGCCAGGAATCCCAGAACTGCAGTGCTAAGTTAAAGAGCCATAAGAAGCCTCCTAACAGAACAAATTGACTCCCGACTTGATAATGACCTCCCCATGCCTTTGGGTCTGTTATCATAGCATTCTGCCCATAATCTTTAAACAAAGGAGTGTGTAAATTGGCAGACCAAATGAAGAATATTTAACAATGGTAATATTTTGGAACCCATCCATTTTATCATCAGAATTCACTACCAGAGGAAGGAACTGAACACCAATTATAGTCGAGTACATTGGTTTGATGTAAATAGAGATGTCCAGTGTGAATGTTCAGCTTTTATACTGTCCAGCTTAAATTGGTATTTATGTTCATTATGTTAAGAACTCAAAAGATTAGCAATGTTACAATTTGTTTAAAGTAAGGATTAAAGCGAAGAATGAAATCCCATAAAGATGTGTTAATTATTGCATGTGTAAATAGATGAGTAGCTTTTCTGTTATCCATTGTCCATTTGTTTAATGTAACTCACACAAGGTGGTCTGTTACATGGTGGTCATCGGTCTAGCAGATGCAGCAAACCTTGCAAGCACAGCTTTGACAATTGCCATTCAGAGGGACTGGATTATTGTGATCACAGGATGCAACAGGAGTGGACTTGCAGGTAAGAAAACTACAAAGAACCATGTGTGTGAACCCTGTTTGTACATTATGATGTCAAAGAAACTCTTGAAATCGTTTGGATTGATAAATGATTAACAAAGTCGAAAATAGATTTTGTTCTTCAGACCAATGTGCTGCTAAATGACGAAAAGCAAGAACTAGTAACTAGAGTAACATTATAATCTATTGTTTCTAGTTATAACCTTGAGGAGAGGAAGTTGGAAGGGTTTAGGATTGAATAGTTCATCCAGAGAGTGAAAGTGGCTGAAGATACAGCTTCCAATGATGGTGTAAAAGGGTAGTAGTGGATATGGGTGGGGTGGGGCATATGATGGAATAATTGAGTTGTGGGACTTTACAAGCCAAAGAGAAATTTAAAGACAAGGACAGAAAATTTAATTCTGAGACATCGAATCAGGAAAAATCATTGAGTGAGGATTAGGGACATATGACACTGGGGCTCTTCTCAAGGAGCTCCTATTGTCATCCCTCACCAGCCCCACTCCCCCCCCCACCTCCCCCCCGCTTCCCAGACATTGACCCACATGCTGCAATTTGGAAGTAGCTCTTCGACCAGAGAGCGATATAAATCCAGAACCATCTCCCTAAAGGCTGTGGATGCTAGGGCAACTGAAGCTTTCAAGTCTGAAATGATCAAATTTTGTTAGATATGGGTTAAAGGTGACTAAATTATGGTTTAGCTAGAGGATCACTAATGTCCTTTAGGGAAAGAAATCTGCCGTCCCTGGTCTGGCCCACATGTGACTTCGGAGCCACAGCAATGTGTGTTGACTCTCAACTGCTCTCGGGGAACTAGGGATGGACAATAAATGCCAGCAGCGCCCATGTCCCAAGAATGAATTTTTAAAAACCATGATTTAATGGATTTATGAAACAGTTTAGGGGCTGAATAGTCAGTTTCTGTTTATACAAGGGCTCCAATAGCAGATGGACTAAGGTAGGAGTGGAAATGGGGTGGAAGTTTGAAACTATTTGAAACCTTGCCAATTAAATAGGAATAGTCTGGTGCAACACACACACTGAGGCCTCCAACTTTCTACATTAAATTATCCTCAGTTAACCTTTAAATTCAGAGTAAAATTATGCTGCTGTGGCATGAGCTTTGGTAGTACTAATGGAAAAATGTAACTTTGTTTCATCCATTTTTGTTGGTAGATGCGTGGAAGAGACAAAACTTTTTTGTGTGGAATACTGAAATAACATTTCCTCTGCAGGATGAGCTTGAAAGGACAGAGATTTGAATACTTGCAAGCCATTCCGAAGAGACTCGGTTTGGTCCAGTTTAGGCCCATACTTCAAATTCACTGCTTCTTTCGATGCATTATATCATTCTCACCTCACTAGATTTTATTCTGTAGATTTTACAACAAAATATTTTGGCTTCTACAACAATGTGCATTCACTGTGCTTCGGAAATACATACGCAGTGAGGGTAAAAATCTATTATTTTCTACCTTTAAGTTTCGATTGTGACCAGAGCTTCCTTTAAAATCTCTTAAGGGAAAAAAAAGCATGGCATCCATTTATCTAATTGTCGTTGATACTATTGTGAGTGGATAATTGTGGCTTGTCTCCTGAGATAAATCCTAATAGCCTTGTATTTCCTTCATCTGAAACTTGGTTATGCAAAATACATACTGGTGATAATTATGACCCTCTTCCACATTCATAGCAGGTAATTGGTCTGACTGACTAATTATGCTAATGTTACGTACATAATGAAGACTATGTGTGATGAAGGCGCTGCTAATAATGAATTCATTTTTAACAATGTGGTTGTTCTTGAAATGTGTTTTTATAGAATGTGTCTATGTTTTATAAAACTGATGGGAAATAAATAACCTTTTGTTGCAAATTAATCTTAACTAAATTTTCAACACAGAAACTAGAAGCAAGAGTAGGCCATTGGGTCCTTCGAGCCTGCTCTGCCATTCATCTTGATCATGGCTGATCATCGAATTCAATATCCTGATTCCCCCCTTCCTCCCATATCCCTTGATCCCTTTAGCCCCAAGAGCGAAATCTAATTTCTTCTTGAAATCAGACAACATTTTGGCCTCAATTACATTCTGTGGTCGTGAATTCCGCACATTCACTACACTCTGGGTGAAGAAATTTCTTCTCACCTCAGTTCTAAAATGCTTACCCCTTACCCTCAAACTATGACCCCTAGGTCTGGACTCCTCCATCATTGGGTATATTCTTTCTGAATCTACCCTGTCTAACCCTGTTAGAATTTTCTAAGTTTCTATGAGATCCCCTCTCACTCTTCTAAACTGCAGTGAATATAATCCGACTTAGTCTCTTCTTATATGACAGACCAAGGATCAACCTGGTAAACCTTCGCTGTACTCCCGCTATAGCAAGGACAAGGACACCAAAACTGCACACAATACACCAGGTGGGGCCTCACCCACGCTCTATACAAATGCAGCAAAACATCCCTATCCCTATACTCAAATCCTCTCGCTATGAAGGCCAACATACCATTTTCCTTCTTTACTGCCTGCTGTACCTGCGCGCTTACTTACAGCGACTGATGCACGAGGACTCCAAGGTCTCGTTGAGTATCCACCTTTCTCAATTTACAGCCATTCGGGTAATAATCTGTCTTCCTATTATTGCTATCAAATTGAATAACCTCACATTTATCCACATTATACTGCATCTGCCATGCAGATGCCCGCACACTCAGCCTGTCCAAATCATGCTGAAGCATCTTTGCAGCCTCCTCATAGCTCACCCTCCTGCACAATTTTGTATCATCTGCAAATTTGGAGATAATACATTCAGTTCCCTCTTCCAAATCATTAATATATAATGTGAACAGTTGGGGTCCTAGCACAGATCCCTGTGGAACCCCACTAGTCACTGACTGCCAATCAGAAAAAGACCCATTTATGCCAACTCTTTGCTTCCTATCTGCTAACCAGTTTTTTATCCATTTCAAGACACTACCTGCAATCCCGCGTGCTTTAACTTTACATAGTAGTCTGTTATGTCAGACCTTGTCGAAAGCCTTCTGAAAGTCTAAATAAACCACATCCACTGGTTCTCCTCGGTCAACTCTTTATTATTTAAACTTGAATGTAATAAGATTAACCAGCAAACCATAAAAGCTCTTATGAAGGTGTACATCCTCAAGAAATTTTATAGATTCGTCAAGCATGGTTCGCCTTTTGTAAATCCATGCTGACTTTGTCTGATTATTCCACTTTGTCTGATTATACCTTCCAAATGCTGAGTTATGAAATAGCTTATAATAGACTCCAGCAACTTTCCCAGTACCGATGTTAGTTAGGCTCACACGTTTATAGTTCCCTGTTTTCTCTCTATCTCTCTTTTTGAATCACAGGCTTACATTAGCTGCCCTCCAATCTGTAAGAACTATTCCAGAGTCCAACGAATTTTGGAAAATAACCACCAATAGAGCTACTACTTCCAGGTAAACTTCCTGAAATACTCTGGGATGAAGATTATCAGGGCCTCGTGATTTATCCACCTTCAATCTCAATTTCCCCAAAACCATTTCTCTACTAATGTTGATTTCCTTCAGCTCATCCCGAAAACATGTTTCTCGCAGACCTTCTGGCACATTATTCATGTCTTCCTTTGTGAAGACTGAAGCAAACTTCTGAATTTAATTCCTCAGCCATTTCATTATTTCTCATTATGAATTCTCCCATTTCTGACTATAAGGGGTCATTTTTGACAATCTTTTTCTCTTTACATATCTATAGAAACTTTTACTGTCAGTTTTTATGTTCCCTGCTAGCTTATTTTCATTCTCTATTTTTCCCTTAATCAATCCCTTGGTCCTCCTTTCCTGAATTATAAACTGCTCCCAATCCTCAGTTCTATTGCTTGTATGCTTCTTCCTTGAATCTGATTTCTCTAATTTTCCTTGTGAGCCATGGTTTGGCCACAATTCCCTTACCACTCTTATGCTAAACAGGAATAAACAACTTCTGGGGTTTACCTATTGCTTCTTTAAATGTCTGCCATTGCCTGTCCACTGTCTTTCCTTTCAGTAATGTTTCCCAGTCCATCATGGCCAATTCACACCTCATACGATCATAGTTACCTTTATTGAGATTCAGGACCCTGGTCTCAGAATCAGCTACATCATTATCCAACTTGACAAAGAATTCTAACATACTATGGTCACTTATCCCCAAGGGTTCTCTCACAATTCAATTGCCAACTAATCCTTCCTCATTGCACAACACCCAGTCCAAGATGGCCTGCTCCCTCAACGCATTGCTTCAAAAAACCATCCCATATGCACTCCAGAAATTCCTCCTCTATTGTACTGTGATTAATTTGACTCTCCCAATGTATATGCAGATTAAAGTCATCCTTAATCATAGATATTCCTTTAACACATGCATCTCTGATTTCCTGTCTAATGCTTTTCCCAACATTACTATTATAGTTTGGTGGTCTGTATACCACCACCAGCAATGTTTTTTGTCCCTTGTTGTTTCCTAACTAGACCCGTACAGATTCCACATCATCAAACTTATATCTTTCCTCAATATCATCTTTAATCAACAATGCAACTCCACCACCTTTTCCTTTCCATCTGTCCTTCCTAAACACTGAATAGCCCTCAATGTTTAGTTCCCATCCTTGATTAACTTGGAGCCACGCCTCCGTAATGCCAACTATATCATACCCCTTTACATCTATCTGTGCAACTAATTCATCCACTTTGTTTCGAATGCTCCGACCATTCAGGTACAAAACCTTAAGATGGGCACTTTTAACATTTCTTTTCTCTTTCCTACTATTTTTTTGCTTGGTTCTTATCTGACTCTGGCCTTTGATTTCTCTGCCTATCACTTTCCTTTTTCTCCTTACTGTCTTTTCCTCTTGTTCTTAATTACCCCTGCTCTGGATCCTTGCAAAGGTTCCCATCCCCCTGCCATATTAGTTTAAACCCTCCCCAACCACTGTAGCAAGTAACCCCACTTCCCTCCAAGGACATCAGTCCCGATCCTGCCCAGGTGTAACCCGTCCAGTTTGTAAAGGTCCCACCTCCCCCAGATGCCCGAGGAATCTGAAACCCTCCCCCTCACACCATCTTTCCAGCCACGTATTCACCATATGTATCCTGCTATTTCTACTCTGACTAGCACGTGGCACAGGTAGTAATCCTGAGATCACTATCTTTTGAGGTCCTACTTTTCAGCTTGCTTCCTAGTTTTCTATATTCAGCTTTAAGGACCTCATCCCTTTTTTAACCTATGTTGTTTGTACCAACATGTACTACGATCACTGGCTGTTCGCCCTCCCCCTTCAGAATGTCCTGTAGCTGCTCCAAGACGTCCTTGACACTACCACCAGGGGGGCAACATACCATCCTGAACTCTCATTTGCGGCCACAGAAATGCCTATCTATTCCCCTTACAACTGAATCCCCTATAACAAATGCATTCCCGCACATTTTACTCCTCCCCTCTGCAGCAGAACCAACCGTGGTGCATCGGATTTGGCTGTTGCTGTTTTCCCCTCAACAGTATCCAAAACGGTATATCTGTTTTGCAGGGGAATAGCCACAGGAGATTCCTGCACTCCCTGCTTAGCTCGCTTGCTGTGCCTGGTGGTTACCCATTCCCTTCCTGCCTGTGAAGTCTGAACCTACGGTGCGAACACCTCTCTATATGTGCTATCCATGATATTCTCCACCTCGTGGATGCCCACAGTGTCCCCAGCCACCGCTCCAGCTCCGCAACACGGGCTTCCAGGCCCTGCAGCTGGAGACACTTGCTGCACACATGCTGGCCCCAGGCACTGGAAATGTTCCCCGCCTCCCACATGGTGCAAGAAGAGCAGATCATGGCTTGGAGCTCTCCTGTCATGTCTTACCCCTTTAAATTAAACTTTTGAAAGTTATTTTGTTTCAGGTTATATCCAATTCTCTAGGGTCCTTCTTTTCTGCTCCTCGTTACTCCCAAATATAGCCTTTACAAACTATAAACCACAGAAATTACCTCTGAGACTACAAGTGATAAAATTATTAAATACTTACCCTACCTTTCGACTTACCAATCAGCTCTTTCCCTTGTGTCCGCTACTACTGCAGCAGGGTAAGACCACACCTTGCTTTTACCTTGCTTGTCCATTGACTTAATGCCTCTGGATTTTGTTAATGGAAAATCAGGTTCCCATGTTCTTGCAATCTTTGTGTGAATGGATGATGTTTTATGCTGCTGTTTAATTTTAATGATTTGCGGCCCCTTGAGTAAGTTAGCTGACCTGTGCATTTCTTAACATTCCTTTATCAGCCCATCAAGGCAGCTGACAATATCTTCTTAAGCAAAGCAACTCCAATTGCTCCATCTTTCTGTTTTACTGATCTTCTCGCCCAGCTCAGCCACCATGGGATAATCTCCTTCCCCTCCCAATCATCTAATTTACTGCTTTCTGCTTGAACTATGCCACAGACTAATAAACACTGCTGCTCTCAGCATTTACCTCCAGGATGTCTGTTAGATCCGTAACAGGACATTGACATTCGGTATTGTGGCTAATTACATTGACATCCTGGCTTGAACAAAACTTTGGCTCACAGATAGCATTATCCCTCTTACTGAGTTCGTGCAGACTGGTTATACTTTCATACTTGCTCTGTGAAGCACATCTTGGTCTTTTCGTCCCCATGCCCACCAACCCCTATGGCACCTTGTCCTTGTGCAAGCAAATTGTTTTGTTCTATTTGTTTTTGCCTGTCCTTCTTCATAATCCTTGTTCTCTACTGTGTCTTGTCCCAAACCCTTTCCGGGGATTCTTACTGAGTTATCCTCACTCCTTTTCAGTCCCTGTGTTGAGCAACTCTTCATCTCAATTATTTCAAACTCCATCCAAACTCAACTTTCCCCCTCTTGCCTGGTTTCAGTGCCCTCCTGTACTCTCCTCGCCTTCCATATAAACTCTCCTACCCATATGCTGCCCTATTAATCCTCCTCTCATGTGGCTTCAAATTTCCTCGCATTGGTTAAAGACAAGAGCTTATTTGATCATTTCTTTGTATCAGTCACCACCAGCCTATCCCTCCCCACCTGCTCTTAACACATGTCCTTTTTCAAATGTCCTTGGTGAAATATCTTGCTCCTAAATCATTTATTTCTTTTGAATTTATTCTTCCTTGGTGTAATAAATCATGCTTGGGACAAGTGATTAAAATATTGGCCCTGACATTGTTGTAATGATAACAATGAAGCTATCAGCACTCACCGTTATTACTGGATGAATCTAGCAGCAATATTTGGTTTCTGCAGATCAGCAGTTAAAATTGAAAAATGTATATCCTGCTCCTGCACAGGGTGTACTGTTACAGTCCTCACTAATTGACTCCGCATTGAAATCATTGCAATGTATAAACATAAGTTACCCACAAGCTTGGCATTAAAGATGGCTGAATACTTTAGGACTAGTGCATTTAGTGGTAAGTGGTGTCTTTATGGCATGTTGATTGATAATCCGTGCTGAAAACCCTTCTGACCCTGAGAAATTAATTTTTCAAGTGTTGAATTCCATTTCTCCAAAAATAATGTTGCAGATATCCCTTTTAGTTTTTCTGTTTTTCCTTCTTATCTCTCCCCGCTTAATTCCATTTGCATTCCCTAATCTGTATTTTCCCTGTTATACACAATTTAAATATAATTTAGATTTCCTCTTTTTACTTCCTCGTTTGTAGACTACTTGCTCAACATAGATACTTTTAATATGATTAGATAAGGAGTCTTGCTGTTGCTTGCCCTACTCATAGCTCCCCTACTGAAACCGATACCAGAGTAGTGAAAATTCTCCACTTAAAAAGTTAATTCTACATGAGGTGAATGGCGAAAGTCACAGAGAGCAAAATCCAGACCACTTTATTGTTGGATATTAATTCCTTTACTTGGTCTTTTTGTTTAGAACTTGAAACATTTTGAGTAGAATCTACGAGGATTTCCCATCACAGAGCACAGGGTGTAACTGACTGTTCATTTGAGTTGACAACCTAATGCATTTTAAAAAGGCTTAGTTTAATAGATAATAAAAAGTTTATTATCTTACACTAATTTAATATATTAATTACAGATGTGAATGCTGTCATGAGAAGAATAGACCAAATTGTCAATATCCTGGCTGCAATGACTGTAGGCCAGATCATGTCTTCAGCATCTAATGTAATTGGTTGCGTCTTCATTCTTGGCTGGACCTTGGTTTCACTCCTGGTTGAATTTATTTGTCTGTCAAGAGTTTACAGAATGGTCCCTGCTCTTGCATTTAAGGCTGGACCAGAACGGTATGAAGAACAGCTTAACAACTTGGAAAGAACAAGAGAGACCACAAGGACAAAAGGTTAAAGGTCATTTATCATTTGCTATTTATGTGAGCTTGCTGTGTGCAAATTGACTGCACTTCAGAAGTAATTCAAATACTGGTGTGCTTTGGAACATCTTGAAGATGTGAAAAGCACCAGAAAGAAAAGTAAAGTAAGTTCATCATTTCTTGATCAATCAGAATTATTTTTTTCACAGTGATCTGTTCTGGCTTGTTGTAGACATGGGAAATACTATGTGATAGAAATTGCAATGCATTTCTCAGATGTTTGGGGTACGGAATGGCACCACAAAGTAGGCATGCCGCATCAGAATGTTCTGTGTGGGCTGAATTGCTCCTTTACAGAGACTGAGGGGATTGAGTGCAAATTGAAATTGGATCTTTCTTGGTCTGTATGGCTTCAGTCCGGGCACAACACTTCTGAGTGAGCAATTGGAAGAATACCTAGTGTTAACACAATTTTGGGTCACTCTAAATTCACACGAGGCGGCACGGTGGCACAGTGGTTAGCACTGCTGTCTCACAGCGCCAGGGACCTGGGTTCAATTCCGTCCTTGGGCCACTGTCAGTGTGGGGTTTGCACGTTCTCCCTCTGTCTGCGTGGGTTTCCTCCGGGTGCTCCAGTTTCCTTCTATAGTCCAAAGATGTGCGGGTTAGGTGGATTGGCCATGCTAAATTGCCCCTGAGTGTTAGGGGGATTAGCAGGGATTACGGGGATAGGGTAACACACACGGACACAGGCAAAGCGTGCAAACTCCACACAGACAATGGCCCAAGGACGGAATTGAACCGGGGTCCCTGGCGCTGTGAGACAGCAGTGCTAACCACTGTGCCACCGTGCTGCCCCGTGTGAATTTAGAGTGACTCAAAATTGTGTTAACACTAGGTACTCTTCCAATTGCTCATTCAGAAGTGTTGTGCCCGGACTGAAGCCATACAGACCAAGAAAGATCCAGTTTCAACCTGCACTCAATCCCCTCTGTCTTTGTGGGATTGTTGTCTGTGCAGGCTCGATGGGCCGAACAGCCTCCTTCAGCACTGTAGGGATTCTATGATTCACTTATCCAGCAGTTTGCTACGGGTCTTTTCTGCTTGGAATAAAATTGTTCGAAAGAAACTTCATGAGATTGCTGTTGAACTGTATTCAGAATATTTCTGTCTCAATTGTTAATATATTATGTAGAGAAAGACAGCTTGAAAGCAATGGAAAGATATCAAACATGATATTAGCTTATTTAATATTATGTTGTTCATAGATCCTCAGCAGCAATACCCGAAGGATGGATCTAACAGCAGATTGGAAACAGTTCCAAACTCCATGTCAGATTTGGATCAGAATGCTAGGTTACCTTCTCAGCAAAACTTTCTGGGCATTTACACTGTGCTACAATCAATACAGAGGGTGCTGCACATCAGCAAAACCGGTTGGAATGCATACTACCAGCAGTCAGTCTTCCTAGCTGGATTGAGCATCGCGTTCCTGTACACCACAGTTTTGGGATTTGACTGTATCACCACAGGTTATGCCTACACACAAGGCATCAGTGGCTCACTTCTAAGCCTCCTCATGGGCATTTCTACCATCGCTGGACTAATGGGCACAGTTTTGTTCATTTTGTTACGAAAATGTTATGGCCTGGTGTCTACAGGAGTTATATCCAGTTGCCTGCACTTAGGTTGCTTGTTACTTTGTCTGTTTTCAGTTTTTGCTCCTGGCAGTCCCTTTGATTTAAGCAGCAATCCAATGTCTCTGCATATTAATGTTTCACTAAGGAACCAGACTACTCCAGACACAGAGATGAATCAATTGCATTCCTTCCTTCCCAGCACAAATCTGAATCAGCCTTTGCTGTCAGATCGTTCTTCTATTCACTGGACAAATAACACCTTGCTGTATGACAGTCTGCCAGCTGGGAATTATCCAGACTCCTATGTCTCCATTAGCTTACTTTTCTCTGGTGTTATATCTGCAAGAATAGGTGAGTTTACAGTGAAATCATTATCTGCCTTTTAAATATTTAGTTGTTTTTTTTTCAAAAGTAGACTGTATTTTCCGTTCTGTTTTTGTCCCCCTGCCTTTCTTTCCCTATAATTTTCCAACAGGTTGTAGTGTGATATGAAAAAGTCACCTTGTGCGATTGTCTACTACCTCTCCCCACCTATGCGGATTAATGACTGGTTTGTATTCATCAGCTCCAGCTAGCAAAGGTCAGATTGTTGACCTTGCCAGGAATTGTAGTTATGAAACGCCCAAACTTTGCCATGCTTTTGCCCATTTTCTCCCCTTCTCACCTGCCTTCATCACCCCTTGACCAACTGACTCCTTGCTGGTTTACTGATCTATTGCTGCCAATCTTGCTTCTTCCAGGACAGTCATTGACATCAGTATCTATTTTTTCCATAATGCCATAAATCTGTGCATGGGTGTGATATACAACTCTCTATATAATTAATATTGTCAGATGTGGCATGCGGCACATGTCCACAAAGAAAGATAGTTAAGTATTGTGTTTTTTTGATTTAGTAAGAAACTTAATTGTGCAAAAACACTAGTGCAGAGTGTAAATCAATAAATAATACAGGCTTATAAGAAAGGTGCTGCAATAATTGTGGGTGATTTTAATTTTTATATAAATTGGACAAATCACATTGGCAAAGTAGCATGGAAGATGATTGCAAAGAGTGTATTCGGGAAAGCTTCTTAGAACAATAGGATCTGGAACCAACCGGGGAGCAGGCTATTTTAGACTTGGTAATGTATAATGGACACGGTTACTTCATAACCTCATAGTGAAGGACTCTCTAGGCAACAGCAAACATAATGGTGGGAGTTTCTGCACCCTCACGGTATGTTTTGCAGCAGTGGAGGTAGCCCGCCAATGGCATGTGCTGGGATCTTCGGGTGCTGCCACTGACAACGGGGTTTCCCATAGTTCTCACTCTCTGTTACCGGGGGACCCACTGCAGGGAGTAGCAGTCGGCAGGACCGGAATATCCCACCGGTGGGAACAGCCAGAAAATCCCGCCCAACATAATAGAATTTCACATTGAGTTAGAGGGTGAGAAATTTGGACCTTAACTAGTGTCATAAACTTTAAAATGCACTGGGAAAATAGGTTAAAATGAGTAGAAAATGAGTATCAGACATTTTGGAGATGCTTCATAACTCTTAACAAAGATATATTCCATGGAGAAAGAAGGACTCTGTGAGAAGGATGCACGAGCCGTGGCTAACTAAGGAAGTTAAGGATGGTATCAAATTGAAAAAAAAGATGTACAATAGTGTCAAGATTAGTGATAGGCCAGAAGATTGGAAAAATTTTAGAAGTCAGCAAAGGATGACTTATAAAAAAGTAGAAATTGGAGAATGAGATTAAACTAGCAAAAAGTATAAAACAGCATCCACAAGTATATAAAATTGAAAATGAATAGCCAAAGTAATCATTGGTTCCTAAGATCACAAGACTGGAAATTAATAATGGAAAACAAGGAAATGGCAGAGACTTTGAACACATATTTTGTATCTGTCTTCACAATAGAAGACATAAAAAGCACCCAAGAAAAGCTGCATATCAGGAGGCAAAGGGGAAGGAAGAACTTAAAACAATCATGATCACTAAAGAAAAAAATACTAGGAAAATTAATGGGACTAAGGGCTAGCAAGTCCCCTGGACTGAATGGCCTGCATCCTAGGTCCTTAAGAGTAGTGGATACATTGGAAAGGCCCCAGCAGATTGGAAAACTGCAAACATAATTCAAGAACGGAGAAGACATAAAGTAGAAAACTGTACGCCAATTAATCTATATCTGTCACTAGGAAAATGCTGGAATCAATTATTAAGTAATAGTAGGACATTTACAAAATCATAATACAATCTGACAGGATCAATGCAGTTTTATGCAAGGAAAATGGTGTTTGATAACGCTATTAGAGCTCTTTGAGGATTCGGAACAAGGAGAACCAGTAGATGAAGTGGATCTCTATTTCTAAAAGGCATTTGATAACATGCCACATAAAAGATTACTGCAAAAGAGAAGAGCTCATGACATTGCAGATAACATATTAACATGGATAGTGGATTGGTTAACTAACAGGAAAAAAGGAGTCTGGGTAGATTTTCAGGTCATTTTCAGGTTGGCAAGCTGTAACTAGTGGATTGGCACAGGGCTCAGTGCTGGGACTTCAATTTTCTATAATCTATATTAATTACTAAAATGAAGGGACTGAATGTATTGTAGCCAAATTTGCTGATGATACAAAGTTAGGTAGGAAAGCAAGTTGTGAGGAGGACACAAGAATCTGCAAAGGGGTAAAGACAGGTTACGTGAGGGCAAACAAATTGGCCGATGGAGAATAATGTGGAAAAATATGAGTTGTCCACTTTGATAGGATGAATAGAAAAACAGTATGTTATTTAAAAATGGAGAGCAACTACAAAATGCTGCAATGTCTGGATGTCCTCGCATAGGGATCTCAAAAAGGTTAGCCTGCAGGTACGGCAAGTAGTTAGGAACACAAATAGAATGTTGGCCTTTATCGCAAGGAGAGGGGGGGGGAATGGAATATAGAAGTAGTGAAGTCTTGCTATAACTGTACAGAGTAATGGCG
This sequence comes from Mustelus asterias, assembly GCF_964213995.1. NCBI lineage: Eukaryota > Metazoa > Chordata > Chondrichthyes > Carcharhiniformes > Triakidae > Mustelus > Mustelus asterias. The sequence goes on along the minus strand of NC_135802.1, from coordinate 95,103,897 downwards.
ATACCACACCTAGAAATTTGGACGGAACCTTGAGTCCAGACTCTCCGTGTGCGGGAATGGCAGCAAGCGCTCAAAATCCAGAGAGTTTTGAAAAACGTGGATCTCACCGGCGAGATCACGTTTTGCAATTTTGGACCAGGCCTGCTGACGGAGTGATATGGAACGTTGGGAACCTCATTTTAATACATTAGCATCTCATTAGCGAACACTCACTCCGGATATTGAGCCCACACCAAATATTCAGCAGGGGCCTGCGTGACATCGTGCTGGTGCCACTTACAACAGCTTGACATAAGCATGAACCTGGCACCATCACCTCTGAGGGGATATCAGAGATGAGCGCTCAGGCAGCCATTTTTCCTTGGTCTGTCCATTACTCTTGGAGCACCAGGGAGAACACTGGGGACAGAGATAAGTACAGCTCAGGGCCAGGGGTGGGGATCAGTTTCGCCATATGGTGGGGGGTGGGGGGACGGGACTTCAAAATGGAGGCTCGATGCTATTCACCCTGGTGGTGACCAGAGGAAATAATGTGGGGAGGTGGCTGTTGTGTCAGAGGGGATATTGGGAGAAAGAGCAGATATTCACTCAGTGAATGTGAAGCACTTGGGTGGAAGTCACAGAGGTATGGAGGGGTGAGGATCAGGGCTGTGGTAGGACTCCTCGTGGTGTTCTCACTCATTCAGTGCATGTTCAGGAGAATCATGGAGTTGGCCTTTTGCTAATCGCAATTGACCAGCTGCAGAGACAAAGACGTGCTGCTGCATGTGCCCAGGACCAGAGGCCTGCAGCTGTCCAGGGAGCACAGGATTAACCTCACAAACAGTATCGGCCGAGAATCCTCTAGTGAAGGTGCTCATACCTTCAGCTGTCTGAGCCTCAGTGCTGGAGAAGGCTGTGTCTATCCCAAGGGACAGTGGACCACCTCTGCCACAAGCTGACACCCCTTGGAACTGGAGGACACACAAAGCCGCATTAAACATTTCACCAGCGGCTCCTTCCAGGGCAGCGCAGGGGACCTCTATGGCATCTCCCAGTCACAAATGTATCAGGAAGGTCACAGATGCCCTGTGTGCAAGGGCAGAGATGTTTATAAACTTGGACCAGGATCAGGCGAGCCAGGACGCCAGGTTGAGGAAGCTTGCTGACTTCCACACCCTGTTACCTGAGTGACGGCACCATCTCCTCGGATAGAAGGTGATGGAACTCCTCCAGTCGGCTTTTGCAATCCAAGGAGAGATGCTGTCATCCCTTCCTGATGCTCTCGACTCTGCCTTTGCAGTTCCATCAGCTGTGGGATGACCGGGCCCAGAGGCACGTCATAGACCAGGGGCTGAGCAGAGTCCTGGCCTCCGGCATCCCTTCAAGTGCTGGTTCCTTGGGATGTTCCTTCCTCTGCCAGCTGTGGATCTTCAGCTGTGAGGTGCTCACCAGTGAGTGGCCCAGAAGCCATCAAGGTGTGCTTTAGTCTGGTGCTTTAGTCTGGTGGTCCATGAGGCATGAGGATGGTCCGGCCTGCTCTGCTGCATTCCCTGTAAGAGAACAGAGGTGGCATTAGTGTTTTACAGGGGGTAAAGGAGGGAACATTGATTACTCACTTGAGAATTGAGGAATGACAGCATGTCGTAAGGATTCTCATGTTTTCTGCTGCCCCCACTTCATCATCAGTGCAGGCGCACTCCTCCTCCTCCCCAGCCAGCTTGAGTGCTCGTTCCTCAAAGGGCCCGAGGATTCTAAGCTGTGGGCATGACTCTGGCTGGCTGAACTTGCTCACGCCTGTTTTGGCTTTGTTTGTCTTGTAATGATACAGATAGGGAGAGTGTAGGCGGGATCTGAGATTGAAGGTCGTAATGAGGTGTGGCAAGCATATGGCTTGAGTGGGAATTGGAGTTTGAGGAGCACAGCAGCCACTGGGGGGAACATGGTGATTGTGGGGGTTAAAGACGGCCACATGCCTAGTGTTGGCAACCCCTGATGTGGCTGGGTGGGAGATGGAGTTGGAGGTGGGAGGGATGTATGAGGAGGTCCAGAGAGAGACTGGGGGTGGTTCATTTATCCTGGCTGAGCGAACAAGATCGTTCATCTTTTTCCGAGACTGCAGTCCCGTCCTCTTTTGCAGTGAGCTGGCACTCACAAGGGCTGCCACTGCATCCCAGGAGGGGGTGGTGACCTTGCTGGAAGCACTTCTTCTGGAGCAGGGTTAGAGTGCATCCTGATTCTGCTGCAGTCCATCCAGCAGTCTTGTCAGGGCTCCCTCTGAAAAGCGAGTTGCGGATTTCTTGGCTGCCATTCCCTGAGATAGAACTGGAACAGGTGCTGGGGAGCCGTTTATATGGAGCTCCCCAGTGATTGCAGCGATTAACTTGTGGCAGAGTGGGTGAATCAAAGGGAACACGTCCCGCGCGCGGTGTGATTCTCCTGGGCATCAAACTTTTTATGAATGAGCCACAAGATTCGGTCAGAAACCCCATCGGCCATCGGCAGTATCAGTCCGTTTTACACGCTGGAGCCAACAACACTCTGCCAAATTCTCATACGATTCCACTCATTGGATGGGATTTTATGGCATTGCTCGTCCCGAAACCATGAAATCCCGCCCAAGGTCAATGAACCTTCCCATGCTCCGCCCTTCTCCTGCTCCGATTCCCATGGTGGGGCGGCATGGAAGCACAGTGGTTAGCACTGCTGCTTCACAGCGCCAGGGACCCAGGTTTGATTCCCGGCTTGGGTCACTGTCTGTGTAGAGTTTGTACGTTCTCCCCATGTCTGCGTGGGTTTCCTCCAGGTGCTCCAGTTTCCTCCCACATTCTGAAAGACGTGCTGGTGAGGCGCATTGACCCAAACAGGCGCCGGACTGTGGCGACGAGGGTATTTTCACAGTAACTTCATTGCAGTGTTAATGTAAGCCTTACTTGTGACTAATAAATAAACTTTATTTTACTTTATGGTAAAATTCCAGCCATTGTGTGCAGTTTTGATCCCTTGACTGAAGGAGGGTTATATTTGCATTGGAAACAGTTTAGGGAAAGTTCACGAGGCTAATTTTCACTTGTAGAGTTAAGCATTAATCAAGGGTGGCATTAATCAAGCATGGCTTTGTCAGGGGAGATCATACGTGGGATTTTTCACCCTGCCCACCATGGGAATCGTAGCTGGCGGGACAAAAAATTTGGCGGACCATTTAATAGGTCCATTGACCTTGGGCAGGAATTTCCACCTTAGGCACGCGGCCAGAAAATCCCGCCCCATATCTAACAAATTCGATTGAATTTTCAAAGCAGGTGACTAGATGTGTAGATGAGGGCAGTGCAGTTGATGTATTCTATATGGACTTCAGTAAGGCCTTTCACAAGTCCTGCATGAGAGACTGGTCAAAGTAAAAGCCCATGGGATGCAGGGCAATTTGGCAAAATGGATCCAAAATTGGCTTAGTTGCAGGAGGCAAATGATGATGATCAAACGTTGCTCTTGTGACTAGAAGCCTGTGTCCCGTGGTGTTCCGCAGGATCGGTGCTGGGTCCCTTGTTGTTTGTAATGATCTAGATTTGAATGTGGGGGGTATGATCAGTAAGTTTGCAGGTGACATGAAAATTGGTGGTGTGGTAAATAGTGAGGAGGAAAGACTTAGATTACAGGATGATAGAGACAGGCTGGTCAGATGGGCAGAACAGTGGCAAATGGAATTCAACCCTAAAAAGTGTGAGCTGGTGTATTTTGGGAGGACCAACAAAGTAAGGGAATACACAATGAACAGTAGGATGCTAGGACGTAGCACCCTACTAGGGGTCCAAAGATCCCTGAAGGCAGCTCTGGCCTACATACCTGGCATCACACCGGCACTGAAATTCATATGCCATATTACTCGTTTGTGTGGTCGACAGAACATCTTTTGTCTTGATGGCAGCATCCTGGTATTCGAACAGCCCACTTGCGTTGCCACTACATAGTAGGAGCGTGAAACGGCTCTGTTGCTTAAATTTTTGAGATACTTTGCCCTTGCTGTGTTATTTGAGGTAGACTGGGCACTTTCAGGTCTGAATATGATGGCTTCATGAGTTTGAATGGTTCATAGCAAGCAATTATCTAATTAGGTTAGCCATTGTCCTGCAGAATAACTTTGATGTTCCCTATTTTGGCATTAAGCTTGCACAGTGGGAAAATGGCTCAGGCCCTATGTATGAGGCTAACCTTGGAGCACCCAGAGCTGTAGGGATCTCGGTGTGTATATTCACCAGTGAAGATAGGCTTCAGTAGAGAGTAATAGAGAATCCCATTCCCAGATTTATTAACCAGCACTTTGAAGAATGGGAGCATATTGGATTGTTCCATTTCAAAGGTGAATATGAGCATGGGATGGAGCATATTAGATATGTAAAGAAATCCTTACACACAGCTGCAGATTCAAATATAGGAAATGTATCATCTACTATCAGGGGCGGGACTTTACAGCCTCGCTCGAGCGAGACCGGAAATTCCCGCCTGAGGTCAAGGGACATTTCCATTGTTTGCCCCTCGCCCGCTCCAATTCCATGGTGGGCAGGGCAGTAGGATTCCGGCGCAGATATCCTATTACTTCCTATCTTATCTGAATGGCGAAGAGTCAGTTGATTAAAGAAATGAAGAATACCGTGAGGCAAGAGATCACAGTCCAGCAAAAAAACCCACCTGTTTAGAGGCTACCTTGGGGATTAAAATGGGCTAATACATTTAACCTGCTATTACATTTCTTCATGCAAGAGGCTCAACTATTATTTAGACTAAAGCTAGAAACTTCCAACCCCCATTTTCCTTCAACACACCAGGAGAGAATCCTTCAGGTCTTCAACATTTTCAACCACCATTTTAAGGATTGTAAAGAAATTATCCATTTCAATTGCACCCTTGTAGTAATCTTAGTCTTCTAGTAATGTTAGTTTTCCAAATATCACGTATGTGTCTGTGTGTTTGGGGAGTGAGTGTTTACTTCATTTTGGGTTTTGTGATCAGTAATGTTTATCCTTTGTTTTGATTTTTAAATTTATAGGGAATCCTGTTTTATGTCGGTTGCTCAAAAATCACAGCAGGAAAGAAGTCTTAATATGCCCATCACACATACACCTAGAGAAATGGAAAGACAGGGAAATTATCCAACCACTGGGACAGGTGCCATAATTCGAAAGTTGTTCCTGTGAGCAAAAGCTCCTTACCTATTTGTGATCCAATTGAGTCAAGAACTGATTCAAGTGAAAAGACTGATGTATCCACCTCCGTAATGGACAATACAGAGGGTGTGAGGCTATGAGAGTCCCTTTAGAGTGTCACTTGAGTTTGGAGCCTTACTGTAGATGTAACAAGAATGAGTGACAATGCCATGTAATGTGTTAAAACAGTAATTTAGCAAATATTGAATAATGATAATTAGAATAATAATAGCGATATGGCAATTATATTAGATAATATAAAATGAAAGAAGCAAAAAGATAGAAAGATAACTGTATTGAAAGGAGAAACACTTTATATATTAAAAGAAAAAACTCTATTTACATACTGTGCATACTATATTTCAGATGTATACTATATTGTTTGTGCTGACCTCAAATTGGTCCATTCAAGACAGCTCCCCAAAATGATTAATCCCAAATTAGTCTGTTTCACAACTGGAACCTAATTTGGTAAAATTATTTTATGTTGAGATACAGAATACAGCAGCAGGAATCCAGGCAAAAAAAAATGTTTTAATCCCTAGAGGGTTGGGATAATGTGGTTTGTGAATTGTGTGGAGGATTTAAAGCATGGGGAAGCTCTTGGCATTGCTTGAAAAGAATTAAATGGGACATGTTTTGAACGGAATCAGGAGAAACTGGAAAGATTTTAAAATGTTTAAAGATCAAACCAAATTTTAATATCTAACACTTTTGGTTGAATATGAAAGTCATCTCAATGACATTCTTGGAACAGCCAAAAAAGATTTTGTTTAAAGAAGGAATGGGTTGTTGGCGCATAGGAAGCCATTTTGGTACGGTAGCACAGTGGTTAGCACTGCTGCTTCACAGCTCCAGGGTCCCGGGTTCGATTCCCGGCTCGGGTCACTGTCTGTGTGGAGTTTGCACATTCTCCTCGTGTCTGCGTGGGTTTCCTCCGGGTGCTCCGGTTTCCTCCCACAGTCCAAAGATGTGCGGGTTAGGTTGATTGGCCAGGTTAAAAATTGCCCCTTAGAGTCCTGGGATGTGTAGGTTAGAGGGATTAGCAGGTAAATATGTGGGGTTAGGGCCTGGGTGGGATTGTGGTCGGTGCAGACTCGATGGGCCGAATGGCCTCCTTCTGCACTGTAGGGTTTCTATGATTTCTATGATCTAATTGTCATGTTTATCTCATGTTAATTCTGATTGAGTATAGAATAGTATTTGGTGTTTGCTTCATGGACTCTTCTCTTGTGTTTGTCTAAAAAGAACAAAATGTTACAAGTGTGCTGTGAGAAGTTTAATAACCATGACGGTGAGGAGTAATTGTGAATGAATGTGTTTGAATGATCGCTATTGCGTGTTTTACCCCTTTTTTAATGTCCTGTGATGTAACAAAACATGAAATGTCAGGGAGATTCATTTTTTTCCTTTTTTGGAGGGGTGATGTTATAATGGCGTCAAATGCTATTCAGATCTGGAATGTTGAAATGTGGACAGTCGAAAGCTAACACCATGGTCATAAGACAGGGAAACAGATTATGACATTTTGGAAACATTCTAGAACTGACATTTCTTTTGAATGATGGAAAGTTAGTTGATCATAGAAAATAATAAGACTCTGAGGGAAGAGATCCTGGTCCAGCAAAAAAAGAAGAACCCTGTTTAGAAGTCACCTTGGACATTAAAAGGGACCAATATGTTTTACCTGCTATTACATTTCTTCACTACAGAGGCTCCACTATGATTTAGACTATAAGCTAGAAACTTCCAATCTCTATTTCCCAAAAAGAAATCAGGAGAGAATCCTTCAGGGATGCAACATTTTCAATTACTATCTTAAGGACTGTATAGAAGTGATCTGTTTCTGTTCAACCCTTCTTGTAATCTTAAGTGCATGTTAATGCTGCCACGGGTTTGAATGCCGCCACGACACATGGTGGAAATTGAATTCAATAAAAATATCTGGAATTAAGGATCTACTGATGACCATGAAACCATTGTCGATTGTCGGAAAAACCCATCTGGTTCATCGGGCGGCACAGTGGTTAGCACTTCTGCCTCACAGCGCCGGGGACCTGGGTTCGATTCCCGGCTTGGGTCACTGTCTGTGTGGAATTTGCACATTCTCCCTGTGTTTCCTCTGGGTGCTCCGGTTTCCTCCCACAGTCCAAAGATGTGCGGGTTAGGTGGATTGGCCATGCTAAATTGCCCCTTAGTGTCAGGGGACTAGCTAGGGTAAATGCATGGGGTTATGAGGATCGGGCCTGGGTGGGATTGTAGTTGATGCAGACTCGATGGGCCGAATGACTTCCTTCTGCACTGTAGGATTCTATGATTCTATAATGTCCTTTAGGGAAGGAAATCTGCTGTCCTTATTCGGTCTGGCCTACGTGTGACTCTAGACCCACAGCAATGTGGTTGACTCTTATCTTCCTTCTGGCAACTACGGATAGGCAATAAATACTGGCCAGCTAGTGACACCCATGTCCCACAAATGAATTTTAAAAAATGTGTCTGTGTGTTTGGGAAGTAAGTGATTGTTGCATTTTGCATTTCGGGTTTTGTGACAACTAAATGTTTATTTTTCTTTTGATTTTAAATTTACAAGAAAGCCCATTTTGTGTCTGTATTTAAAATTCACAGCACTGAAAGGGGGGCTTAAAATACACCTCAGACATACACTATGTTGAGGTTAATAGAGAAGTGGGAATAAGGGAAAATGGTCGCACTGCAACGGATTTTCAAGATATTTGCGTTATATTCACTATATCATAGCAATCTAGATGTGCTGCCATTTTCTGAGTCTGTATTAATTGAACTTACAAACTTAGCAATTCTTGCAATTAGAGTTCAGCTTCAATGACACCCTGTATGCTCAAATAGATGGTGTTGCCATGGGATCCCCTCTCAGCCTAGCTCTCGCTAATATTTTTGTCGCTTTCTATGAGAAACACATTTTCAGTAGAATAACGTCTAAGCCTACTTGTGACTAATAAATAAACTTTAACCCCTTTCAATACATTTCAATTAGTCAGAACTTGGAGTTATATAGGCAGATTTTTAGGAAAATACTTTGTGCTAACTAACGAAAGTAGTCGAATGACATATTTCAATTATGTTTGCTGTCATGGAATGTTAGAGGCGCTGCATGGTTGCCAATGGCAATGATTCCTGTTGCTATAATTGGCTTCACAGCTGTCTTCTAGGAATGCATGGACAAAGTAAAAGAGAAATGATCAGAGACACATTCTTAGTTGAACTGACGTACACTAAACATAGGATTAGCTATGTGATTGTTTGTACTCAGCAAGCGAACAATATCAGGTCATCCAAGTTATCTTTTCTGTTAGTTCATAACAATCAGTTTACCAAAAACATCCTTACAGAACTGTGTTTCCCTTTTAGGTCTATGGACTTTTGACCTGACAGTAACGCAACTTCTACAGGAGAATATTCCAGAATCCCAACGAGGAATTGTAAATGGTGTACAGAGTTCAATGAACTATTTGATGGATCTGCTTCATTTCATTATGGTTATGGCAGCTCCTAACCCTCAACATTTTGGACTCTTGGTTATTATCTCAGTTATGTGTGTGATAGCTGGACACGCGGTTTATTTTGTATACGTAAAAAGAAGTGATGCCCAGGTGGTTTTGGAGCAAGACAGAAAAGCGAGAAGGACTACTAGTAAAATGGAAAAAGCTGAATTCCTCCAAGCATCACAGGATACACACAATACTGAAGCAGGTCTCATCTGAGACTGCCACCATTGACCAATCTAGATTGTACATCTGTGCAAATTTCCCAGAAGAAAATGCAAGTTCTCTCTACCTCCTTCCCATTGTGACACAGCCAATACTTGGATATTCAACTTCTTCCTCCACTCGTGTAGAAGTATGAATGCAACAATTTTATCGTATCTAACAAAAGTTTGTGCATAAAAGTATTTTCAGCAGATTTTAAGATGATTATTTAAATCTTTATAAATCATCCCGTAGAGATGGAAGAAACTTATGGACACTGGAAACCAAAACTGTTTGTGTTCCAGAAAATACATTAATCAGTCTATTGAGTACAAGTTGTGCTTTCCTAAGTTGCATAAGTATTGTCTTCTAATCAGTTTACATAAAAGGTAAAGAAAAAAGAATGTCTTTTTCTGATAATTTTATCAAACCCTGAGTTGTTTTACATTTACTCTCAGAGGCGTTGTTGGTGGGACAGATAGAAATAATAATTGGGGTAACTCCCAATGGCTTCTTGGAAAACTTTCCTTGTTCCAGTTGTAGTTGTGAGGAAATTGTCATTTTGTGTATTTTAAATCAAAAATACAATTTTTAACAATATTTTGTACATTCTATGAGGGGAATTTTAAATGGAACTGGAGACTTAGCTGTTGGCCTTTCACTCTGATCCTCCTGTCAGGTAAAGAAATGATACCCTGTGTGAAACCAGCAGTCTTTGTTTAAACTTGCAGGTTAGAATGTGATGAAATCAGGAACTAGAGTCAGGAGAGGCTCACCAGCAAGGTAGGTTTCCTTTGTACTTTCTTTGTGTGCTAGGCCACTAGCAGCAGGGGGAGTGTACCTTCAAACCCCTTCACAAACCATAATTGAGGCCAGTTCCGGAGGAGTTGGGACCTGTACAGGCTGAATGCTTGCAACTGAATGGAGATGAGTTCAATTTCCTAGTCAGGCACTATACTACTGCTACTGGGGAAGGTTTAAATTAACTAGGCAGGGGTTCATTAGCAGGAACCATGTTAGAGAGATGCGCAAAGAATTGAGAAAACATGGAAACCCTACAGTGCAGAAGGAGGCCAATTAGGCCCATCGAGTCAGCACCGACAACAGTCCCACCAAGGCCCCATCCCCACAATCCCACATATTTACCCCGCCAATCCTTCTAACCTACGCATCCTGGTACACTAAGGAGCAATTTAGCATGGCCAATGCACCTAACCTGCACATCTTTGGACTGTGGGAGGAAACCAGAGCACCCAGAAGAAACACATGCAGACACAGGGAGAACGTGCAAATTCCACACAGACAGTGATTTAAGCCGGGAATCGAACCCAGGTCTCTGGAACTGTGAGGCAGCTGTGCTAACCACTGTGCCACCGTGCCACCCCAAGAGAAAGACAGACTGACTAGAGCAAGAAATATTAAGGTAGGGTCAGAGTAAGAGGGATTGCAATAAAGTTTACAGTGAATATGTGGGAATGCATGGAGTGAGGTAAATAAGGATAATGAGTGATAGGCACAGGTGCACGTGGGGGAATGTGAGGATATGGTGACAAACGAGACGTGGCTTAAAAAAGAGCAAGAGTGGGTACTAAATATTCCTTGATACTAGGTGCTCAGGAAAGATGGGGAAGGAAAAAGGGAGGTGGGGTGGCAGTATTGATTCAGGAGAATATTACAGTGCTTAGTAAAAATGATGTCCTAGAGAGATCAAGGACAGAATATATTTGGGTTGAACTAAGAAACAAAAGAAGTGTCTGTATGAGGCAGGACTTCCTCCTGGAGAGGGACAGAAGTCTCGCCTCATAACCATTAAAGCCCCGACAGTAAAATGATTAAAATGGGCGAGCCAGCCAACCGGAAGTCACCTTTCCCCCGATATTTGAACTGGGCTGTTGGGGAGCTCACTCTCAGTGTATCACCAAGCTCAATGTCCTTGCTTTTATATTCTATGCCTCTATTTATAAAGCCCAGGATTCTGTCTACATTCAAAATCACATTTCTTTCAACCTGCCCTGCCACTTTGAATGATTTTTGCACCAATATCCCCAGGTCTCTCTGTTCCTGCCTCCCTGATAGAAATGTATCCTTTAATTTATATTCGTCCTTCCTACCGAAATATATCATTTCATACCTCACTGCATTAAAATTAATCTGCCACCTGTCCACCCATTCCACCAGCCTTCTTATGTTCTCTTCCAACTCATCATTAACCTCCTCACAATCACAAGTGTCATTTGCAAATTTAGAAATTTATTCCACGGGCTCCATCTTTGCTGGCAAGTCTATTATGTGGCACTTTAGCAAACACTTTTTTGGACAAGGGTGTATGTAACATTTGCAATCCTCCAAATCTTTATCACTGCCACCGTATCGAAGGAAGTTTGTAAGATTATGGCCAGTGTCTTTGCAATTTGCTCCCTTACTTCCCTTAGGATCCTTGGATGCATCTCATTGAGTCCTGGTGACTTACTAACTTTAAGTACAGCCAACCTTCCTATTGTCCATCTGTCTTGTCTTTCATCTGTCCTTGTTCCAAGGGTTAGCCGCACAATCATTCTCCACAGCTTTCTATTCTCTGCTGCCCTCAGTGCCTATCCCATAGAGAAGCCAGTCTGATATCCATCCATGCCATCTAGGGTCTTCCTTCTGCACATTTTCCAGGTGTTTTACTTTATTACCTTTTTCCAAACACCCGTCCTGTTTCCGTCACATGTCCAAAATATGTGAGCTTCCTTGTTATCATTGCCTCAAGCATGTTCCAAGTTTCAATGGAAAGGACCGCTTTCTCTTTAAAGGCAATCATTAGGTTCCATTGACATTTTTACCTACAAATCTACGATTCCAAATCATGGTCAAATCTGTTCTGAGCCCACTGATTTGGACCCTCCACAATTAAGCATTTTTACTCCAGATTGCTCATTGCCCATTTCCATGGGCTGGATTTTATGCCTCCCATACCAGGCATTTTTTTTTGAACAGGAGAGGGCATTAGGGGAACACAAAATATGTCAAGTGTCCAGCCCACCTCCTTCCTGCCCACCTCCTTCCTGCCCAAGCCCAACCCATTCCCCATAATACGGGGGTGGGTATGGCACCACTAGACTTTTAGGCCTATTGAGGTCCTTAATTGCTTAAGTGTCAGTTAAGGATCTTGATCCACCTCCACTGCCAGAACATTTGGGCAGCGGCGCACAGACCTGCCGTGTTCCTTGGGCACCACAGGGACTGGTGTGCGTTAATGACCTTTTTAATCACCTTTTGATTTGATGTTTGTTGTTTCATTTGTGCTTTGTTTTTGTTTTGGGTGGTTTCCCCTTTAAGGGGCTGCCCTGTTTGCTTTGTCCTTCAGTTTATTCAATTTGTTTGGGCAAAAAGAATGGCTGGCGGACCTGTGTTTTTAAAGCTTCTTTTGTGAAAAGGCATGAAGGGGAGAACATCAACTGGAGGCACATCCTGTGTGACTTGTGGCAACCCCCACCCTCCCAAGATGTTACCCCCATTATGGTTCTCCCTACCTGCTCTGCAGAACCCAATCCCCAACTCTCTCACCACCCCCACCACTCCTCCCTAGGCTGCCTGATTCCTTCCCCCCCCCACCCCCCCCCCCCCCCCCCCCCCCCCCCCCCCCCCGCTTAGAACCCAGTGACTTCCCACTGTGGTGGCCGTCCTAGTAGCACCCACTACTGAGCACTTTCTCAATCGTATCAGGATGGGTGGCATGTTAGCTGCTTTAGATCAGAGCTTGAATGTGGACCAATATGATCAGTATCAGTGGCAGCAGCAGCCAGCTGTTGATAAACCTGTCAATGGACAGCAGCAGAGAGCAGATTGCAAAAAGCTGCAGCTCGCGGGAGGTGCTGCTCCTCATATTGCAGCATGTCTGGGCAAAGATTGAGTTCCTCAGCATTCAAAAAGCAGTGTCTCAGGAGGTACACCAAGATACTGTGGATGCTGGAATCTGAAACAAAAACAGAAAATGCTGGAAAATCTCAGCGGGTCCGACAGCATCTGTGGAGAGAGAATAGATGTGGAGATGCTGGTATTGGACTGGGGTAAACACAGTAAGAAGTCTAACAACACCAGGTTAAAGTCCAACAGATTTATTTGGTAGCAAACGCCACTAGCCTTCGGAGCGTGCTGCTCCTTCGTCAGGTGGAGTGGGAGATCTGCTCACAAACAGGGCATATAAAGACACAAACTCAATTTACAGAATAATGATTGGAATGCGAGTCTTTACAGCTAATCAAGTCTTAAAGGTAAAAACAATGTGAGTGGAGAGAGCATTAAGCACAGGTTAAAGAGATGTGTATTGTCTCCAGACAGGACAGCTGATGAGATTTTGCAAGTCCAGGCAAGTTGTGGGGGTTACAGATAGTGTGACATGAACCCAAGATCCCGGTTGAGGCCGTCCTCATGTGTGCGGAACTTGGCTATCAGTCTCTGCTCAGCGACTCTGCACTGTCTTGTGTCGTGAAGGCTGCCTTGGAGAACGCTTACCCGAAGATCAGAGGCCGAATGCCCGTGACCGCTGAAGTGCTCCCCCACAGGAAGAGAACAGTCTTGCCTGGTGATTGCAGAGCAGTGTTCATTTATCTGTTGTTGTAGTGTCTGCATGGTTTCCCCAATGTACCATGCCTCGGGACATCCTTTCCTGCAGCGTATCAGGTAGACAACGCTGGCCAAGTTGCAAGAGTATGTACCGTGTTCCTTGGGGATGGTGTTCTCATGTGAGATGATGGCATCCATGTCGATGATCCGGCACGTCTTGCAGAGGTTGCTGTGGCAGGGTTGTGTGGCGTCATGGTCACTGTTCTCCTGAAGGCTGGGTAGTTTGCTGCAGACAATGGTCTGTTTGAGGTTGTGCGGTTGTTTGAAGGCAAGAAGTGGGGGTGTGGGGATGGCCTTGGCGAGATGTTCATCTTCATCAATGACATGTTGAAGGCTCCGGAGGAGATGTCGTAGCTTCTCCGCTCTGGGGAAGTACTGGACGACGAAGGGTACTCTGTCCACCGTGTCCCATGTTTGTCTTCTGAGGAGATCGGTGCGGTTTTTCGCTGTGGCGCGTCGGAACTGTCGATCGATGAGTCGAGCGCCATATCCTGTTCTTATGAGGGCATCTTTCAGCGTCTGGAGGGCTTGTCCGGAGGGGGTGGCTTCTTTAACCTAAACACGTTAAAGAAGCCATCCCCTACGGACAAGCCCTCCATATACACAGGAGGATCGCAACAGACACCTCCAGACGCTGAAAGATGCCCTCATAAGAACAGGATATGGCGCTCGACTCATCGATCGACAGTTCTGACACGCCACAGCGAAAAACCGCACCGACCTCCTCAGAAGACAAACATGGGACACGGTGGACAGAGTACCCTTCGTCGTCCAGTACTTCCCCGGAGTGGAGAAGCTACGACATCTCCTCCGGAGCCTTCAACATGTCATTGATGAAGACGAACATCTCGCCAAGGCCTTCTCCACACCCCCACTTCTTGCCTTCAAACAACCGCACAACCTCAAACAGACCATTGTGCGCAGCAAACTACCCAGCCTTCAGGAGAACAGTGACCATGACGCCACACAACCCTGCCACAGCAACCTCTGCAAGACGTGCCGGATCATCGACACGGATGCCATCATCTCACGTGAGAACACCATCCACCAGGTACACGGTACATACTCTTGCAACTCGGCCAACGTTGTCTACCTGATACGCTGCAGGAAAGGATGTCCCGAGGCATGGTACATTGGAGAAACCATGCAGACGCTACGACAACGGATAAATGAACACCGCTCGACAATCACCAGGCAAGACTGTTCTCTTCCTGTTGGGGAGCACTTCAGCGGTCATGGGCATTCGGCCTCTGATCTTCAGGTAAGCATTCTCCAAGGCGGCCTTCACAACACACAATAGCGCAGAGTCGCTGAGCAGAGACTGATAGCCAGGTTCCGCACACATGAGGACAGCCTCAACCGGGATCTTGGGTTCATGTCACACTATCTGTAACCCCCACAACTTGCCTGGACTTGCAAAATCTCACCAGCTGTCCTGTCTGCAGACAATACACATCTCTTTAACCTGTGCTTAATGCTCTCTCCACTCACATTGTCTATACCTTTAAGACTTGATTAGCTGTAAAGACTCGCATTCCAATTGTTATTCTGTAAATTGATTTTGTGTCTCTGTATGCCCTGTTTGTGAGCAGATCTCCCACTCCACCTGACGAAGGAGCAGCGCTCCAAAAGCTAGTGGCGTTTGCTACCAAATAAATCTGTTGGACTTTAACCTGGTGTTGTTAGACTTCTTACAGAGAGAATAGAGCCAACGTTTCGAATCAGGATGATCATTCATCAGAGCTGTCTCAGGAGGTACAGTCATCATGTCTGTTGGTGAGAGATGTCTGCAACCTACTAGAAGAAGATTTGTTTGCTGTTGTGTCTTGTGACAATGCTTTACAAGTTGTTACAGTTATGAGGTTTAAAAGATTATTATACTTTAGGACTGTAGCTTTAAATGTAGGATAAATGAATGGGGACATATTCTGAAGTCTGCCTGACAGTAAGCCTAGGCAGTTTGATTGTTACTAATCAAAAGAAGGCTTGGATTGTTTTACTGTGAAGGAGGTGCAAACTATTTATGCTTGGAGACAATGGCAGCAGTCTGAGTTTACAATCAGTAGATTTGGAATCTTCCAAAGTCCTGGAAAGGTGTTGAAGTGATTGGGTTGTAAACAGTAATGCTGTAAACTATTTACTTCTAAAATGAAAGGAGTTAGGATCAAAGGTAGCTAATTAGCATTTCTACATGGTAGCAAAGTTAAGCTATTTCACGTTGCAAAGGGGAAAAGAGTTGAAGGAAGCCATTTGTTGAGATCAGGTTACAGACTTCCCTACCAGTCTCTGTGTGGTTAGCAGAGAAAATGACTCTTTGGCTTTGCGAGCAACCACAGCCAGATGCAGGAAGGCAACGGTCTCTGGTCAAAAACTTGCATCCTGTAGCCTTCTTCTGATTTTGGGAGATTTGTTCTGGCATGGCTGGGAGAAGAGGAATCATTAGAACTGGCTTTAATGGTGGTCGTGGATTTAAGAAACTTGGAAGCAAAGTGCCTGGAGACAGTCAATCAAAATTACTACCCAGCAAAGCAGGGATACAGGAGCTCTTTGCAAGCTGGGAATAACTGTGGAAAGTTCGCGCAAGGACTGCAATCCTGTGTAAATTGCAATGGGTTTTAAACATATAAGGGGAATTTTGCTTTCTGCAATAAGTGTGAGATGCTTGTTAAAATATTGTTTACCCAATGCTTCTTTTTTTTTCGTCATTTGTTTCAGTAAAAGTTTCAAAATGTGAAATTTTGTCAGGCCATTCTTTCAACAAATAAGTGGAAATTCAAATTTTGTTTAAAAAGTTATCAGTCTTTATGGAGATCATAACTAAGTGACCGTCAAAGTGAACATGATGCTCAGTTTTTCTGTTGCCTGATCCTTCCATAGCTTTGTGGGAGACATAGCCAGGATCTCCCAGTTGGCATCCCATAAATGTAAAAGACAGATAGATAACTGATGGCTTATTTGCCAGTCATGATATGAACGTTGCATGTGATGATGCCAAAATGAACAATGCTCAGGTTCGCGTCGTTAGCTGGTATCCCACAGGCACAGAGTGTCATCAAATGCACAAACCCTCTTGAATCCAGAAGTATCAACCAGAAGTATTTGTCAACCCCAAGGCTGTCCACTCTATGAATGTATAGTTGCTTTTTTTTAACCACAAATTATTTCTTCAGGTGTATGGGCAGGATTCCTGGGAAGCTGCCATGATGCTTTCATCCATTGCCAATCCAAGTTCACTGATGTTGTTGGACCCACAAACGGATGGCTAGGAGACCAGGGATACCCACTTCAAACTTGTCAGATGACACAAATCAGAAACTGGATCACTGAATCCCAACAGCACTGCGATGAATGGGAACAGCCCACCAGACATATTAGTGAACAAGCCATTGGCATACTAAAGATACTGAGACAGATATGGATGCACCCTTCAAGTTTATTTATTAGTGTCACAAGTAGGCTTACATAAACACTGCAATGAAGTTACTGTGAAAATCCCTTAGTCACCACACTCCGGCACCTGTTCGGGTACACGGAGGGAAAATTTAATATGGCCAATACACCTAATCAACATGTCTTTCAGACTGTGGGGAAGAAACCGGAGCACCCCGAGGAAGCCCACACAGACACGGGGAATGTGATTTGATTTATTATTGTCACATGTATTAGCATACAGTGAAAAATATTGTTTCTTGCATGCTATACAGACAAAGCGTACTGTTCATAGAGAAGGAAGCGAGAGAGTGCAGAGCGTAGTGTTACAGTCATAGCTAGGGTGTAGAGAAAGATCACTTAATGCAAGATAGGTCCATTCAAAAGTCTGACGGCAGCAGCGAAGAAGCTGTTCTTGAGTCAGTTGGTACGTGACCTCAGAGTTTTGTATCTTTTTCCCAATGGAAGAAGGTGGAAGAGAGAATGTCCGGGGTGCGTGGGGTCCTTAATTATGCTGGCTGCTTTGCAGAAATAGTGGGAAGTATAGACAGAGTCTATACTGGTTTGCGTGATGGGTTGGGCTACATTCACAACCTTTTTTACATAAGAACATAAGAACTAGGAGCAGGAGTAGGCCATCTGGCCCCTCGAGCCTGCTCCACCATTGAATAATATCATGGCTGATCTTTTCGTGGACTCAGCTCCACTTACCCGCCCGCTCACCATAACCCTTAATTCCTTTACTGTTCAAAAATTTGTCTATCCTTGTCTTAAAAACATTCAATGATCAACTCAACTGATCAACTGGGCAAGGAATTCCACAGATTCACAACTCTTTGTGTGAAGAAGTTCTTCCTCAACACAGTCCTAAATCTGCTTCCCCTTATTTTCAGGCCATGTCCCCTAGTTCTAGTTTCACCTGCTAGTGGAAACAACTTCCCTGCTTCTATCTTATCTATTCCCTTCATAATCTTATATGTTTCTACAAGATCTCCCCACATTCTTCTGAATTCCAATGTGTATAGCCCCAGTCTACTCAGTCTCTCCTCATAAGCCAACCCTCTCAACTCCAGAATCAACCTAGTGAATCTCCTCTGCACCCCCTCCAGTGCCAGTATATCCTTTCTCAAGTAAGGAGATCAAAATTGTACACAGTACTCCAGGTGTGGCCTCACCAGCACCTTATACAGCTGCAACATAATCTCACTGTTTTTAAACTCCATCCCCCTAGCAATGAAGGACAAAATTCCATTTGTCGTCTTAATTGCCTGCTGCACCTGCAAACCAACTGTGATTCTTGCACAAGGACACCCATGCTGCAATTATTTGCCATTTAACTAATAGTCCATTTTGCAGTTATTCCTATTAAAATGGATGACCTCACATTTGTCAACATTATACTCCATCTGCCAGACCCTCGCCCACTCACTTAGACTATCTATATCCCTTTGCAGACTTTCAGCATCCTCTGCACACTTTGCTCTGCCACCCATCTTAGTGTCATCTGTGAATTTTGACACACTACACTTGGCCCCCAACTCCATATCATCTATGTAAATCGTAAACAATTGCGGTCCCAACACTGATCCCTGAGGCACACCACTAGTCACTGATCGCCAACCAGAAAAACACCCATTTACCTCCATTCTGCTTTCTGTTAGTTTTAGTTTCTGGCGGTCTTTGGCAGATATCCATTCCATCTGACGAAGGAGCAGTGCTCCGAAAGCGAATGGCATTTGCTACCAAATAAACCTGTTGGACTTTAACCTGGTGTTGTTAAAACTCTTACTGTGTTTACCCCAGTCCAACGCCGGCATCTTCACATCATGGTCTTGGGCAGAGCAGGAGCCATACCAAGCTGTGATCCAACCAGAAAGAATGCTTTCTTTGGTGCATCTGTAAAAGTTGGTGAGAGTTGTAGCTGACATGCCAAATTTCCTTAGCCTTCTGAGAAAGTAGAGGCGTTGGTGGGCTTTCTTAACTATAGTGTCGGCATGGGGGGACCAGAACAGGTTGTTGGTGATCTGGACACCTAAAAACGTGAAGCTCTCGACCATTTCTACTTCATCCCCATTGATGTAGACAGGGGCATGTTCTCCTTTACGCATCCTGAGGTCGATGACTATCTCCTTTGTTTTGTTGACATTGAGGGAAAGATTATTGTTGTCGCACCAGTTCACCAGATTCTCTATCTCATTCCTGTACTCTGTCTCATCATTGTTTGAGATCCGACCCACTATGGTGGTGTCGTCAACAAACTTGAAAATCGAATTGGAGGGGAATTTGGCCACACAGTCATAGGTGTATAAGGAGTATAGTAGGGGGCTGAGAACACAGCCTTGTGGGGCACCGGTGTTGAGGATCATCATGGAGGAGGTGTTGTTGCCTATCCTTACTGATTGTGGTGTGTGAGTTAGGAAGTTCAGGATCCAGTCGCAGAAGGAGGAACCGAGGCCCAGCCCACGGAGTTTGGAGATGAGTTTCGTAGAAATAGCAGTGTTGAAGGCTGAGCTGTAGTCAATAAATAAGAGTCTGACATAGGTGTCCTTGTTATCTAGGTGTTCCAGGGTTGAGTGCAGGGCCAGGGAGATGGCATCTGCTGTGGACCTGTTGCGGCGGTAGGCAAACTGTAGTGGATCCAGGTAGTCTGGGAGGCTGGAATTGATTCGTGCCATGACTAGCCTTTCGAAGCACTTCAAAATGATGGATGTCAGAGCCACCGGCAGATAGTCATTAAGGCACGTTGCTTGATTTTTCTTAGGTACCGGGATGACGGCCGTCTTCTTGAAGCAGATAGGGACCTCAGATTGTTGTAAAGAGAGGTTGAAGATGTCTGTGAATACCTCCATCAGCTGATCCGCGCAGGATCTGAGTGCTTGTCCAGGTACCCCATCTGGGCCAGTCGCTTTCCGTGGGTTGACCTTCGAGAAAGCTGCTCCAACATCTGCAATGGTGACCCCAGGTACAGGTTCATCCAGGGCTTCCAGGGTGGAGGGCATGCTCTCGCTGAACCCTTGCTCAAAACAGGTATAGAATGCGTTGAGCTCATCAGGGAGGGGTGTGTTGGAGCCGGTGATTTTACATGCCTTCATCTTGTAGCCTGTTATGTCTTGCAGACCTTGCCATAGTCAGCGGAGGTCTGTGTGGCTAGCCTGGGACTCCAGCTTGGTCAGGAACTGTCTTTTGGCATCTTTGATGGGTCTCCTTAGATCATATCTGGCTTTCTCGTATAGGTCAGGGTCACCTGACTTGAACGCCTCAGACCTGGACTTCAGCAGTGGATATCCCTGTTCATCCATGGTTTCCAGTTGGGAAACACGTGGATTTGCTTCTTTGACACACAATCTTCTGTACACTTACTAATGAAGTCAGTTACTGTAGTGGCGTACTCATTCAGGCTGGTCGCAGAGTTTTTAAATACTGACCAGTCCACTGACTCCAAGCAGCCCCGTAGGACATTATCCGATTCTTCAGACCAACATTGCACGAATTGTTTTGATGGATTCTTCCGCTTCTGTTTTTGCTTGTAAGTCGGAAGCAGGAGCACAGCCTTATGGTCTGATTTGCCAACGTGTGGGTGGGCAATAGAGTGATAGACATGTTTGATATTTGTGTCTAGGATGGTGGTCTAGGATGTTTGGGCCTCTGGTGGAACAGGAGACGTGTTGGTGGTAACTTGGTAGTACGCTCTTGAACTTGGCCTGATTGAAGTCCCCGGCCACGGTGAATAAGGCCCTCGGGATGTTTCGTCTCAAGGCTATTCGTAGTTGTGTATATTTTGTCTAGCGCGATCTTCACGTCTGCATGGGGTGGGATGTAAACAGCCGTCAGGATAACGGAGCTGAACTCCAGCGGAAGGTAGTAGGGGCAGCATTTTAGCATCAGGTATTCTAGGTTAGGAGAGCAGAAAGTTGCCAGTCTTGCTACCTCTAGGCACCACAAGGTGTTGATTAGGAAACAGACCCCACCTTCCCTAGCCTTGCCTGAGGCCACTGTATGGTCCATTCGATGGATTGAGAAGCCCTATGGTTGTAGGGTGCAGTCCGGTGAAGCAAGAGTGAGCCATGTCTCCGTGAAACAGAGTACACCGCAGTCCTTCAGTTCTCTATGGAAAGTGAGTCTTGCTCTATGTTGCCTAGCTTGTTTTCCAGAGATTGGACATTTGCAAGCAGTAAGCTGGGGAGGGCGGGCCTTGGAACACTCTCACCTGCAGGCCTGCACATTTTCCACACTTCCTGGAGTGACTGCTTCTTTTCGAGCCTGGGAGATGGTGAGAGTAGTTTGTAGTATTAAGAGTATAGTTGTGACCAATGTGCAGACCCAAGCCAGCAGTCGAACCCGGGTGCCTGGCTCTGTGAGGCAGCAATGCTAACCACTGTGCTACCCCTATGTCATGGCCCCTAGAATGGTTATTGGTGCTGCACTCTTACCCTTGCTGCTGCACAGTGTTTTAGACCTGCAGAAGGAACAAGGCATAATGCTTAGATCCACTTTAGATGATTCTGGGGAGGAGGAGAAATACAAAATAGAGGAAGGTGATAGGGACCATGCAGCACCAACTGCTCACATTGCAGCCTGGGATTCCAGGGATGTCCTTATTGATGTAAAGTTCATTAGGCTTTATTAATGGATCCATGTCACCAGTACACCCAACAGTCACTCTTTCCAACCCCTCCATCTCAATGACAGTGAGAGAAATCAATCCTGCAAACGACCAGCCTCCCTTTTCATACCCTCTCAATGGTCATGGCTTCCCACTCAAAACTAACAATGCTTTTCACTTAGCAATCAAGAATGGAAAACTGATGCAAAACAAATTTATGTGGCTTAACAGGAAATTTAAAACATTATGGCCAAGATTCTCCCAAAAGAATTCAAGTCCCCAATTTGCAGGAAAATAGGAATAAATCCTGCTGGTTTTTTTTAGTGTGATTTCCAGAATGAATCTCCAACACTCTGCATCACAGAGTGCTCTCACAGGTATCTGAAAATCCTTCTGAAAATCTGTGGATGGCGCCTATTATTGCCGGAGAAGCCGGCAGCATAGCACTGAGCAGGCCACTGTGCATGCGCCGAACTGTTAGCGCTGAGATTGGCACATGTGCAGTGACCCCGGATTGCAAGCTTCCAGATAGCTGGTGAGCCCAAACGCTGGCCAGCCCTGCAACCCCCCATCTCTGGCCTTGCGACCTGCCCACCCACTGACCTACCCCGGCCAGCCGCGATCTCCCCGATCTCCCTGACCCCCCCCCCCCCCCCCCCCCATGGCCAGCCCCAATCACCTCTTCCCTCCCTCTGCCTGCAATCCCAATTGCAGAGTGGCAGTGGGACCCCCCACCCCCACTGATCACACCCCTAATAAGTCTCAATAGACCCTGGCCGCTCTGGCCCCACCCCCTTGGCACTACCTGATGCCTGGTGGGCAATGCCAAGATGCCCCCCACTACACCCTCATGATTAAACTCTGCTCACCAAACTTCTCCCACTATCATCTTGCCTCCCCTCCCCACCTTCAAGGTCACCAGCATCCCATTCCCATCATTGGTCCCATGGTCAAAGTGTCCCTTATCTTCACAACAATTGGCAGCTCTATTCGGCAAAAGAGTTTGATTTGATTTGATTTATTATTGTCGCATATTTTGGGATACAGTGAAAAGTATTGTTTCTTGCGTGCTATATAGACAAAGCATACTGTTCATAGAGGAGGAAAGGAGAAGGTGCAGAATATATTGTGACAGTCATAGCTAGGGTGTAGAGAAAGATAAACTTAATGTGAGGTAGGTCCATTCAAAAGTCTGATAGCAGCAGGGAAGAAGCTGTTCGTGAGTCGGTTGGTACGTGACCTCAGACTTTTGTATCATTTTCCTAAGGAAGAAGGTGGAAGAGAGAATGTCCGGGGCGCGTGGGGTCCTTTATTATGCTGGCTGCTTTGCCAAGGCAGTGGGAAATATAGATGGAGTTAGTGGATGAGTGGCTGTTTGCGTGATGCACTGGGCTACTCGCACAACCCTTTATAGTTTCTTGTGGTCTTGACCAGAGCAGGAGCCATTTGACTGATTTCTGACTGAGTGGACGCTCCACTTCCATAAATCCACTTTCGCGTCATCCTTCTCCTAGACTATAGGTGGCGCTGTGAGCGGCGGATGGAGGCAGCAGTGCCTCCTGTGCTGTAGGTGGCGCTATGAACCCCCCCCACCCTACCCAAGTGGAGACGGCAATACCTCCCGGGCTGTAGGTGGCGCTGTGAGCGGGCGGAACGTTTCTGAGGTGATTCTGTTTCCGGTGACGCATTTCCTGGTGCCGGCAGTGTGTGGCGAGGTCTGGTCAACGATGGTCAAAATGAGTAAAGAGACCAAACAGCGGCTGCAGCAGGTGTTCCGCTGCGGACAGTTCGCCATCCGCTGGGGATTCATCCCGAGCATCCTGTACCTGGGTCAGTCTGGGTGGTGGGAGCGGGAGGGAGGAAGGGTGGGTCGTGTGCCTGGACATTCTGGCTGCAGAGTGAATGCACCGTTTCCACAGTCAGGCATCGTGGGCTGACTGATTCCCACACCCCATCCTTCACAAAGACCCACATCTTTCACTCTGCCGTTCCTTCGCGTCTGTCACTGAAACTCTTCGCCATGCCTTTTTCACTTACACAATGGGATATTTTAATGTTTCATGTCTTGCAAACTTATCCAAAACTCCTCAGTCCGTATCTTATCCTGCATTGTCCAACTCGCCAATCATTTCTGTCAGATCAAGCTAGATCTGGCTAACCCAGTACCTCCCATTTAAAAATTCTTACTTTAAAAAAAAAACCTTTATGGACTCGCCCATGTCCATCCCTAACCTACAATAACCTCACTTTACCTCCAACTTTGGCTTTTATGCATCCTCTCACCTTCCACCCAACTGCCAGCAGTTGTGTGCTCATCCATCAAGGCCCTATACTCTGGAAATTTCTTTCGCATCCTTTGCCTCTCCATTTTCCCCTGTCATTTGACAAAACTTTGCATCGTCCTGTTCAATATTTGCTTCTTTATTGTTAAAAAGGACGCATGTTGTGGAAGCTTTTTGTCTTGCACTCATCAGGACAGTCTGTAAGAATACCAAATTGATATGGCTGTAAGACGTTTTTCAGCAATACTCAAGTTCTGTACCATCAAATGACTATTTAGTTCTTTGGTGCTCACTTTTCCCTCAATGCACATTGTGGAGCATCTTGGGATTTTCCTCTAAAGAAGTTTAATGAATACAAGTTGTTATAATCTTTAATGCTTTAGCAGGTTCCTTGTGAAGTTATTAGAAAAGCTGTGTTTCTTTAACTGTTGCAGAAACAGTGCATGAAAATCCCCTGGGGTGGTGGGTTCCGAGTGGAATGCACACTTAACAATTATATAATGTTAACACTTTACTTAGTATGGCCTGCAAAACTTTTTTTTAGCTCGAATATTAGATGCTTTAAAAAAAGTATTGCCTTAAATATCAGTGTGCATGTTCAACTACTATGGCAGTCAATTTGCATGGTCAAATGACCATTAACATTACTATAGAAAATATAACAATATATTGGGTTGGATTTTGCTGGAGAAGTAACAGTAACAGTGCTCACAGTTCCTAAAAGTGTAGATTGGTCAGAAACTTCTGACACCTGTATAGGTAAAGTGCAGAAATTGTGATGCTGCTGCTCCAAGATAGCCTGCTCCTCCAAAAACTGATATCTTGTAGAGATTCAGCATTGAAACATGCAACACAGAATGAGGTTACTGTAGTAGCATGATGGATTCCCAATAAACAGGTTATATTGTCCAAGTGAATTGTTAGTGGTATGATAAATCTTAATTACTGCAAAACAAGCTCTGACACTGAAAATTGCTATGTACAAGTGAGGAGTTGCATTTCTTTGGATTTTAAGTGTGAATGAAGATTTTGCAAAAAAATAGCATTTTAAACTTTCTACATATTTTATTTCTCAAGTCAGGTTTTCTCTCTATTTTGATTTCAATGGTGAAATTCTAATTTGACATTGAGTTCTCTATTCTAACTGGCACTCCCTGGTTTAGACTCTTCTGCTTATTGACGATTCTTCAGTCTGGTTGAGGAGATGTACAATTGGATTCAATGCACAAACCCCATAGAGAGTCTGGGTAAAATCTGGTTGAATTAATCTCATGTAACTTTCACTTTCTGTAAGTGTAAAATTAGCTTTTATTGCATTGTGCTTTTTCCATCATGACAGTCTAAAATATTTTTGTCATACCTGAACTTACAGAAGTAGAATTTCCATGCAAATTCTCTCAATGCCCACTATAACATCAACAAAAGCTCTGGAGAAATTATATAAGTGACCAGCAGGAGATCAGGAGAATCCTTGGGAAATTTCTACCTCACTATTTTTCATAGAATCCTTATAGTACAAAAGGAGGCTATTTGGCCCACCATGTCTGTGCTGGCCCTGTGAAGTAGTCATTCGCCAAGTGCCAGTCTTCAGCCTTTTCCCCATAGCCCTGCAATTTTTTTCCTTTGCATATAATCCAGTTCCTTTTTGAAAGCCTTAATTGACCGTGCATCCACCACAATTTTGGGTAGTGTACTCCAGATCCTAACCTTTGCTGTGTGAAAATGTTTCTCTTCGTGATGCCGTTGCTTGTTTTGTTAATTACCGGTGCACAAGATACAGTACTGTTCACTGTATGTTAATACATGTGACAATAATAAATCAAATCAAAAGTTGTGCCCTCTGGTTCTCGATACTTCCATTGATGAGAACAGTGTCTCCCTTAAAAAGAAATTTACTCCATCCTTAAAGTTACAAAGCCAATGCTCAGAGGGGACCAGGTGGACCCAAGTCCATTACTTGCTGCAAAAACCAAATTCAATTGAACCCAATTCATGGTCCACACAAGGGAGACAAACAAGATCCAAGCTGACGAGATGAGGCATTGCATCCCAGCTTGTGCTTGATCTGACTCTTGACCTTAGCCAAAAGGCCGAGAAGTGATTCTACTCCATTCAGATCCCTCATGAATACCTCTATCAAATCTCCTTTGCACCTCTCTTATCCAAAGAAAATAGTCTCTTTTAAGTTAATATAACTGAAATTGCGCTTCCCTGGAAGCATTCACATGAATCTCTTCTGCACCCTCTCGAATGCCTGTAAAGCCTATTTCTTTAATTAACCTCTAATCACTGACTTTAACTTCTAATGCACGCAGCTTTGGTATTTGTAATTGCATCCTGTGTATGGAGATGATATTGCAAACCGCTTGAGCTGTTTGAACATTGTTTCCCTTGATGCAGTTTTCAGCTGGCCTCTCACCATGTTCCTGGCTCATAGTCAGGTAAATTTACTATCCACTGAGGCTTTGAGCTCCAGCCAAAGCTGGCTGAATCCACTTGGGGTCTGTTGCCTTGTTCCCACACCTTTTAACAATTTTGAGGAATAAAATAAGGGATTAAAAATTCTCATGTGGATAATATGTACATTGTACAGCAAAACTTAACATTACTAAAAACAAAACTTTGGCATCAAATTTTTATTATTTTTAAAAATTCATTCTCTCTAAACACCTTTCTCAAACCACAATACCTTTCTCATCTCAAAGTAGAAAATGGATGAAAGCATAGTTAAAAAACTACAAAAACATCCTGGCACATTTGTTGGTAAATGGATGCGAACAAAGTAATGGAGCATCTGGAATGAGCAGATTGTCTTATGAGGAAAGGTTGGACAGCTTAGGGCGGCACAGTGGTTAGTACTGCTGCTTCACAGCGTCACGGACTCGGCTTCACTTCCGGTCTTGGGTCACTGTCTGTGCAGAGTCTGTGCGTTCTGCCTGTGTCTGTGTGGGTTTCCTCCGGGTGCTCCAGTTTCCTCCCACAGTCCAAAGATGTGCGGGTTAGATGGATTGGCCATGACAAATTGCTCCTTAGTGTTGGGGGGATTAGGAGGTTAAATATTTGGGGTTATGGCGATAGGACATGGGTGGGATTGTTGTTAGTGCAGGCTCAATGGGCCAAATGGCCTCATTCTGCACTGTAGGTTCTATGATTCTATGAAGTTTGGGCTTGTTTCCACTGGAGTTTGGAAGAGTGAGAGGCGAGCGACTTGATTGAAGTACACAACATCCTGAACGTACTCGAAAAGGTTGATGTGGAAAGAATGTTTCCTCTTGTAGGTGAGTCCAGAACTAGGGGGCACTGTTTTAAAATTATGGGTTGCCCTTTTAGGAGAGATGAGGAGAATTATTTTCTCAGGGTTAAGCGTCTTTGGAACTAGCTGCCTCAAGGCAGTAGAGGTGCAGTCACTTCATATTTTTAAAGCCAAGGTTGGTAGATTCTTGTTAGGCAAGTGAGTGTTTTGGGTAGATGGGAATGTCGAATCTGAAGCATAAACAGATCAGCTATGATCATATTGAATGGTGGAGCAGGCGTGAGGGGCCAAATGGCCTACCTCTGTTTCTATTTCATACATTTGTATGCAAGTGCCTTTGGTACTTAGTATTTCAGTAAACGATGGTCCAACTCTGAGACAATGAGATGTTTTAAACATATGTTAGATTGTTTGGAAGATATCACCTATTTATTGGAGTGTCATTTTGTAATACTTGTGTGATTAATAGTGCCTCATTGGAGTATCCTATTGTTTAATTGTGTTACTGTTTCACAATTTGTGGTTTTGGATTCCTAAAGTATGTTCCGGAACTTTCAGCTGAAGGGATAAATGTGGGTATGCAGAAACTACTAAAATGTGCAGTGTATGAATGCTTTAGGAGGTCATAGAGGTTTATAGCATGGAAACAGGCCGTTTGGCCCAACTTGTCCATGCTGCCTTTTTTTAAATCACTAAGCTAGTCCCAATTGCCCACGTTTTGCCCACATCTCTCTATATCCATTTTACCCATATAGCTGTCTAAATGCTTTTTAAAAGACAAAATTGTACCCACTTCTACTACTACCTCTGGCAGCTTGTTCCAGACACTTACCACCCTCTTTGTGAAAAAATTGCCCCTCTGGACCCTTTTGTATCTCTCCCATCTCATCTTAAACCCATACCCTCTAATTTTAGACTCCCCTATCTTGGGAAAGATGTTGACTATCTAACTGATCTATGTCCCTCATTATTTTATAGACCTCCATAAGATCACCCCTAAGTCTCCTACGCTCCAGGGAATAAGTCCCAGCCTATCCAGCCTTCCTTATAACTCAAACCATCAAGTCCCAGTAGCATCCTAGTAAATCTTTTCTGCATTCTTTCTAGTTTAATAAATCTTTTCAATAATAGGGTGACCAGAACTGTATACAGTATTCCAAGTGTGGCCGTACTAATGTTTTGTACAACTTCAACAAAATGCGTTTAGAATAAAAAGGTTTAACTTAAAGGTTCTGAGACAGTAAACTGTAAACAGGATTTGGCTTACACACATTCTTCAACCCCCAGAATTAGGGCTCTCAATTGCACATGACCGATTAGTCACTAACAGAGACTTGCATGTTGCAATAGAGGAAGTGAGATCTTCCGAAGGGGTCATTCTGTGCTACTTGTGTAATTTCTGAGAATGTGATGGATGTGAATCTTTGTTTTCATTCATGGGATGTGAGCATCACAATTGTCCTCAAGATGTTGACGGTGAACCATTGCAATCCAGTGTGCTTTTGTAAAGGAAGTGCAAGGATGTTGATCCAGTGACAATGAAGGAATGGGATATACTTCCAAGTCAGGATGATGCATACAACAGACCGTTCAGCCCAACCAGTGCATGCTGGTGTTTATGGAGCCTCCCTCTGCACCCCCATTCTTTCTCCTTTCTCCTCTAACTCTATTAACATAACCTCTATTCCTTTCTCCCTCATATCTAGATTAAAGTCCAACAGGTTTATTTGATATCACAAGCTTTTGGAACACTGCTCCTTCATCAGGTGAGTGGAGAGTTGGGTTTACAGACAGGGCATATATAGATACAGACACAATTGCAAGATAATGGTTGCAATGTGAGTCTTTCCAGGTACAGACAACACGAGTGGAGAGAGGGATAAACACAGGTTAAAGAGGTGTGAATTGCCTCAAGTCAGGACAGTTAGTAAAATTTTGCAAGCCCAGGCCAAATAGTGAGGGTTACACTGACTGTAAGGGGATTCATGTCACACTATGTGTAACCCCCACCATTTAGCCTGGGCTTGCGAAATCTTACTAACTGTCCTCATTCTCTCCCGATGAGTATAACCTCGCAGTTCTGCTTTTCCGCACCCTCTTCAGTGTGCCTCTATTGTTTCTACATAATGGTTGTCATAATTGTACACCATACTCCAAGTGTGATCTCAACAAGATTTGATGCAAGTTTTGAATAACTGCTGTACTTTTCAATTCTATCCATTTAAAAATAAACTCCCATCCTTGATTTGCTATTGGTATGGTTTTATTAATCTTTAAGACTTGTTTTAGTGATTTGTGTATTTATATCACTCCCCCCCCCCCCTCCCCTCCAGATTCCTTTGTTCCTATATTCTATTTATAAAGTTTCAAGTAGGAAATGGCCAGCTATTTTTTTCTACCAAAATGTAATGCTTTGAAATTAACTTGCCAATTAAATGTCCATTCTTCAAGTTTATAAATTTGTTGCTGCCTTTCTCTGTATTGACTATCATCCCTTTACTCCAGTTTGGTATCGTTTAGAAATTGTTTGATTTCAATGTCAAAATCATTAATATAAATTGTGTCATTGCGAACAACAGTTTGCCCAGCACTGATCCCTGTAAGACCACACCAGAGGGAATAGTTTCTCCCTCTGATCAATCCCTTCATCATTTCAAACATCTTGTTTAGTTTGCTCCATAACCATCTCTGTATCTCAAGGTAATACAGATCATATTTATGCAACGTTTTCATAATTGAACTCTTTTTTTAAGCTCTAATATCTTTCTGATGTATTTGAACTGTGCCCTCTCCATTGCCAATATCTCTTTCCTGAGATTTGGTGTCCAAAGCTGAACACAGTACTCCATGTCACCTTTGTGCGTTAGGGTTTATTTCCATGCAGTTATTCTGATTCTGTTTGCTTTAGCCAAATGAAAGGGAAGTTTGCTCTGCATTTGGCTGTGCTGTTGCCTTACCTGGGAATACTCGGTGGGGGTCTGAATTGGAAGTGTTGCGCTATTGATCCGCCATTTGATAAGCAGGCAAAGCAGTGTTCCCAATCAATCTTTTGATCCAGATCATGGCTTTCAAAGAGCATACAGAGTATAAGAAGGCAAAAAAGCGAAGTTTGAGTCAGGTACTGAGATTTCAATATTGCAGAAAGCCTAGAAAAGTATAGATGCAACATGAAATTAAAACCAAATTAGGAAAGCAAAGAGAGGAGGTGGAAAAATATTGGTAAGTAAAGTCATGGAAAATCCAAAGATGTTCTATAAATGTATTAAGAGCAGGGGGGTAACTAAGGCAAGAGTAGGGCTGATTTGAGACCAAAAGTAATTTGTGCCTGGAGACAGAAGGCATGGGCACACCCCTTGATGAACACTTTGCATCTGTCTTCACAAAAGAGGAGGATAATAGATTCATGTAGTTAAGGAAGAGACATGTGAAATATGGATAGTATAAACATTTGACAGAGGAAATAATAAGGGATTTAGCAGCTATGGAAGTTGATAGGTTGCCAGGCACGGATGTAATATATCTCAAGCTGCTGGTAGAAGCACGGGAAGAAACACTGGAGGCTCTAATTATTGATTTCTGATCTTCTGTGGTGACAGGCATGATGGTAGAGGGCTGGAACACTGCAAATGTTGTCCTGTTGTTTAAAAAGGGAGCTGGCGATAGCCTGAATAATTAGACCAGTCAGTCTAAACCTGGTGACAAATTATTGGAAAAAATTGAGATATAAATTGCCACTTAGGCACAGATTAAATGAAGACAGTCCACCCAATTATTAAGGGAAGGTTGTGTCCGACGGGCAGGAGACAAGAGGGTTGATCTGGGTAGTGCATTTCATGTTGTCTACGTGGATTTTAACAAGGCTTTTGACAAGGTCCCACATGGCAGACTGGCCAGAAAATTAAAAGCCCACGAGATCCAAGGGCAAGTGACAAATTAGATCCAAAATTGATTCAGACCCACTTTTTTGGCATGCATACAAACAATGGGCCAAGTGGCCTCCTTGGGTGCTGCAATTTTTCTGTATTTCTATGCTTCTGAGACCATGTTAATATGGACATAAGAAAAGGAGCAGGAGTAGGCCTTTCCGTCATTTAATATGATCAGGGCTGATCATCTACCTTCACCCCACCTTCCATATAATCCTCATATCCCTTAATTCCCCTAGTATCTAAAGCAAATACTGATTTCTATCTTGGATATATTCAAACTGGGCACCCACAACCCCTTTGGGTTAGAAAATTCCAAAGATTCACAACCTGTTGAGTGATGAAATTTCTCAACCACTCAGTTTTAAATGGCGTTCCCATTATAGAATCATAGAAACCCTACAGTGCAGAAAGAGGCCATTTGGCCCATCGAGTCTGCACCGACCACAATCCCACCCAGGCCCTACCCCCCCATCCCTACATATTTTACCCGCTAATCCCTCTAATCTAAGCATCTCAGGACACTAAGGGACAATTTTAGCATGGCCAATCAACC
The DNA here is from genome assembly GCF_964213995.1 of Mustelus asterias. NCBI lineage: Eukaryota > Metazoa > Chordata > Chondrichthyes > Carcharhiniformes > Triakidae > Mustelus > Mustelus asterias. The sequence goes on along the minus strand of NC_135802.1, from coordinate 95,072,335 downwards.
TAACCCGTACATCTTTGGACTGTGGGAGGAAACCGGAGCACCTGGAGGAAACCCACGCAGACACGAGGAGAATGTGCAAACTCCACACAGACAGTGACCCAAGCCGGGAATCGAACCCAGGTCCCTGGAGCTGTGAAGCAGCAGTGCTAACCACTGTGCTGTCGTGCCGTCTGTGATATGTGATTATTCTGAGACTGACTCCCAGCTCTAGACTCCAAAGTTAGGATTCACATCCTTCCAATGTTTACTCTATCGAATCCTGTAATATTATTATATGCTTTAATAAATCACGTCTCATTCTTCAAAATTCCAGAAAATATAACCCTTGTGTGCTAACTTAACAAACGGTTTCTGACAATTCAAATAAACTGCATCCACAGTAATAAAATTTCTAATTACACAAATGTAAAGAGGCTGTAAATAGGAAAGAAAAAGTGTTACTGATACTACTTGGATGGCATTACATCAGTGCTTGCATTGAGGAAAGTTATGAAGTTCCTTTTATGGTCTTGAGTCATAAGCAGTATTGAGAAGTCAGGTTCTGGAGTTTCATTTGGCAACAGTCTCATGATAAGGGACCGATCATTTAGGACTAAGATTTCTTCACTCAGGATTGCGAATCTTTGGAATTCTCTACCCCAGAGTGATATGGATGCTGCATCATTGAATGTGATTAACATTGAGAGAGAGATTTTTGGTCATTCGGGGAATCAAGGGATATGGGGTGCAGGTAGGAAAGTTGAGTTGAGGCAGAAGATCAGCCACAGTCATATTGTCTGATGAAGGAGGCTTGATGGGCTATATGGATTATTCCTCCTATTGATATTCTTTTGTTCACTCTGCGTTAAATCTTATCTGCCATGCATCCCCTATTTCGCGAACCTGTCGATGTTGTCTTGAACCTGTTACTAATTCACCTTGTCACCCCAGCTTGGGTGATTGTCTGTGTGGAGTCCGCACATTCTTCCCGTGTCTGCATGGGTTTCCTCCAGGTGCTCCTGAAAGATGTGCTGGTGAGATGCAATGCCCATGCTAATTCTCCCTCTGTACCCGAACAGGCGCCGGAGTGTGGCGACTAGGGGATTTTCACAGTGACTTAATTGCAGTGTTAATGTAAGCCAACTTGTGACACTATTAATAAACTTTAAAAAACTGAATTCTAATGTCTCATCTCAGAAACATTTGAAGAGTTTCAAGGTAGTGTGAAAGCCAACAAGGGTTGGGTCTTTTACACTGCTCAGTGGGGTTTGTATGTCTTTTCTACTTTCATCTCACTTGGGAATATAAGTTGCAGATTCTGGGTGGCTGGTAGCTCTCCATTGTTGTAATAGGGTTACAGTTTATTGTTTTTTAAATTCAGCCAGAAAAAGGAGAATTAGAAATTATATCTTTTTTAAAAAATAAAACCTATATCCTAACTTCAGGTAAATTTTATGTTGTATATTTTTATGGTATTTTCCTGATGACATCTAAGGATGTAGTTATACTGTCTCTTTTGGCAGTTTATTTTATTGCGGTAGCTCAAATTTAGCAATATAACTAAAGAGAAAGCCTCTCAAGCAGATCAATGTGTTCATCCATAGGGAGGTAGGCCTAAGAAGAGTGACATAAACTAAGTACGCTGACAGCAGGAGAAAACACAAAAAGATTAGAAGTGAAATCAAAATAAATTGAGACAAAAATGAACTATGAAATTAAATTATCAAGAAGCATAAAGCAAAATATAATTGTTTAAGAAGGGTGTACTGCCAGAAGACTGGCAGGTGACTATTGTTACTTGTATTTAAGAAGGAGGATAAAGCATACCCAGGGAACTGTAGATCAGTCATCTTAATATGGCTGGTAAAATATTGTAATCCTTACTAAAGTGGGAATAGAAAGACATCTAGAAAGTAAAACTATAATAATGAATAGTCAGCATGAATTTTAAAAGGGAAGATCTTGCATGACCAAGCTTGCAGGTACAGCAGGCAATCAAGAAGGCAAATGGTATGTTGGCCTTCATAACGAGAGGATTTGAGTATAGGGATAGGGATGTTTTGCTGCAGTTGTATAGGGTGTTGGTGAGGCCGTATCTGGAGTGTTGTGTGCAGTTTTGGTGTCCTTATCTGAGGAAGGATGTCCTTTCTATAGAGGGTGTACAGCAAAGGTTTACCAGGCTGATCCCTGGGATCAGGTCTGTCATATGAGGAGAGACCAAGTCAATTAGGATTGTATTCACTTGAGTTTAGAAGAGTGAGAGGGGATCTCATGGAAAGTTATAGAATTCTAACAGGTGAGACAGGGTCGATTCAGAAAGAATGTTCCCAGAGTGAAGGGTCATAGTTTGAGGACAAGGTAGAACTAAGGTGAGGAGAAATTTCTTCACTTAGAGGGTGGTGAACGTGTGGAATTCACTACCACCCAATGTAGTTAAGGCCAAAATGTCTGATTTCAAGAAGAAATTAGGTATAGCTCTTGGGGTTAAAAGAGTCAAGGGATATGGGGGGAAGGGGTGGATCAGGATATTGAATTCGATGATCAGCTATGATCAAAATGAATAGTGGAGCAGGCTTGAAGGGCCAAATGGCCTATTCCTGCTTCTAGTTTCTATGTTCTTTTGTAGAAGTATTGGAGTAAAGAAAAGTAAAACTGTAGATGTAATTTATTTGGATTTTTGAAAGGCCTTTGATAAGATATATAATGGACTAATGAAGATTAAGGATTTTACAAGTTGGAGCCCAAGTTGAAGAATGGATAGCTAATTAACTTCAAGACAGAAAGCAAATAGGAATAGAGGATGTGATAGAAGATGGAAAGTAGTGACCCACAAGAATCAGTGCCGGGCGATTATTGTTCACAATTTATAATGGTGATTTAGACTCTGGAATCAAAAACAATTTCAAAATTTGCAGATGATACCTGAAGGGAGAGCATAATCTGGGAAGGTGGTGACATAGTGATTAACACTGCTGCCTCACAGTGCCAGGGACCCAGATACAATTCTGGCCTCAGGTGACTGTCTGTGTGGAGATGCTGTGTTCTCCCTGTATCTGTGCCGATTTCCTACAGGTGCTCCAGTTTCCTCCCACAGTCTAAAAGATGTGCAGGTTTGGTCGATTGGCTGTGCTAAATTGCCCCTTAGTGTCCAAAGATATGCAAGTTGGGTGGATTAGCCTTGGTAACTGCACGGGGTTGCGGGGATAGAGTGGAGGGGAAGGCCTGGGTGGGATGCACTTTCGGAGAGTTGGTGCAGACTCAGTGGGCCAGATGGCCTCCTTCTGCATTATAGGTATTCTATAACTGTGGTATTGTCACTGGACTAATAATCTAAAGACTAATAATCCAATAACCAAGGCCCTGGGGACCTGGGTTCAAATCCCACTGTGGCAGATGGTGAAATTTGAATTCAGTACAAATCTGGAATTAAAAGTCTAATGACCATGAAACCATTCTCGATTGTCGTAAAAACGCATCTAGTTCGTTAATGTCCTTAAGGGAAGGAAATCTGCCATCTTTACCTGGTTTCAGGAGAAAATGAGCTGAGCCAGGTAAAATCGAACAAGTTGAGCATAAATACAATCATGGACTGATGGGGCTGAATGGCCTGTTTTGTGCTCTTTATTCTATGTAATCATGCACATCCGCATGTTACAGCATTACCTGATGCTAAATAGAGCTTTCGCTATTCTGCAGGAGCATTATATTTTTGTCCCAGCTTCAAGAGAGAACTCCAAGCTTGAATTCTTCCATTTGCCATGCTTTACTGTGACCTCTGAGTGAGAATGGTATTTTTCTGCAGAAACACGGGCAGCTTTATGTTGCAGATATGTTTCCACAAAGATTGGTCATTTTATACAGGATCTGACTATTGAAACCAGGAGATTTAAAGGTATTAAATAGGCAAATATAATCTAGAACTGAAGAGACAATGTGTTAACATAGTCATCTTCTGTTTTATAGGGTTCAGTGTGACAGAAATCATGGAAGTAATGCACTCTGTTTCAGATGTATTTTAAGAAGTTTAACAAACTTCTTACTGTGTTTACCCCAGTCCAACGCCGGCATCTCCACATCAGATATATTTGGCAGCTTTCTCGTTTTCAGCATCAGTGTAATTTACCCTTTTGGTATTATACTTTGGTTTATGAGGAACTGTTCAGCAGTTAATTACTACAATTTTGTTTGCCAGTGTACATACTATAGTACTTAGTGTGTCTCTGCTATGCACTGGTCTTTCCTGACTGATGAAGTGTGAAGTTTTGCTGTACTTTGGGGATAGAACATAGAACAGTACAGCACAGAACAGGCCTTTCGGCCCATGATGTTGTGCCGAGCTTTATCTGAAACCAAGATCAAGCTATCCCACTCCCTATCATCCTGGTGTGCTCCATGTGCCTATCCAATAACCGCTTAAATGTTCCTAAAGTGCCTGACTCCACTATCACTGCAGGCAGTCCGTTCCACACCCCAACCACTCTCTGCGTAAAGAATCTACCTCTGATATCCTTCCTATATCTCCCACCACGAATCCTATAGTTATGCCCCCTTGTAATAGCTCCATCCACCCGAGGAAATAGTCTTTGAACGTTCACTCTATCTATCCCCTTCATCATTTTATACACCTCTATTAAGTCTCCCCTCAGCCTCCTCCGCTCCAGAGAGAACAGCCCTAGCTCCCTCAACCTTTCCTCATAAGACCTACCCTCCAAACCAGGCAGCATCCTGGTAAATCTCCTCTGCACTCTTTCCAGCGCTTCCACATCCTTCTTATAGTGAGGTGACCAGAACTGCACACACTATTTCAAATGTGGTCTCACCAAGGTCCTGTACAGTTGCAGCATAACCCCAAGGCTCTTAAACTTCAACCCCCTGTTCATAAAAGCTAACACACTATAGGCCTTCTTCACAGATCTATCCACTTGAGTGGCAACCTTTAGAGATCTGTGGATATGACCCCAAGATCTCTCTGTTCCTCCACAGTCTTCAGAACCCTACCTTTGACCCTGTAATCCACATTTAAATTAGTCCTACCAAAATGAATCACCTCACATTTATCAGGGTTAAACTCCATTTGCCATTTTTCAGCCCAGCTTTGCATCCTATCTATGTCTCTTTGCAGCCTACAACAGCCCTCCACCTCATCCACTACTCCACCAATCTTGGTGTCATCAGCAAATTTACTGATCCACCCTTCAGCCCCCTCCTCTAAGTCATTAATAAAAATCACAAAGAGCAGAGGACCAAGCACTGATCCCTGTGGCACTCCGCTAGCAACCTGCCTCCAATCCGAAAATTTTCCATCCACCACCACCCTCTGTCTTCGATCAGACATGATGTGGAGATGCCGGCGTTGGACTGGGGTAACACACTACCAAATATTTGCTACCAAATAAACCTGTTGGACTTTAACCTGGTGTTGTGAGACTTCTTACTTCGATCAGACAGCCAGTTACCTATCCAATCGGCCAACTTTCCCGCTATCCCACACCTCCTTATTTTCATAAGCCGACCATGGGGGACCTTATCAAACGCCTTACTAAAATCCATGTATATGACATCAACTGCCCTACCTAGTAAGTCTAAACTATGGCTGTGCTTACTTGGTTATTTGGATTTTCCATAAATATTTATTTTATTTTCCTGCAGGTTTTAGGAGAGGTGGAGACCCAGGCATGCCGGAACCCAACCTTCTAAGGTAGATATCAGAAATTGCGATAGTCGCTTGATAAAATGTACCCAGTGTTCCCCTGTAAGCCTCGCAGCCGCCCAGGGCGGCGTGGTGGCACAATGGTTAGCACTGCTGCCTCACAGCGCCAGGGACCCGCGTTCGATTCCTGGCTTGGGTCACTGTCTGTGCGGAGTCTGCACGTTCCCCCTGTGTCTGCGTGGGTTTCCTCTGGGTGCTCCAGTTTCTCTCTCAATCCGAAAGACGTGCTGGTTTGGTGCATTGGCCATGTTAAATTCTCCCTCAGTGTACCTGAACAGGCTCCAGAGTGTGGCGACATGGGGACTTTCATGGGAACTTCATTGCAGTGTTAATGTGAGCCTACTTGTGACTAATAAATAGACATTAACTTTAAGTTCCTGTGCAGGCTGAGCATAATTCAGCCCGTTTAAGTTCCTATTTGTGCACAGCCGCGTGAAAAGATAGATAGACTGTGCACAGTGGGATTATTTTGTATAAAGGAATATGCTTATTTTCAATGAAAGGCATAATTTTGATGTTTTTATGCTTTGGAGTGGTAAAATGTCGTTTAATACCTGCAATTCTTGTATTGATTTTTCAATCTCACCTTTTTCTTGTTTGGAAGGAGGTGCAGGTGGAAAGTTTCGGCTCAAGTACTTAAGTCTCAAGTCTGAAAGAATTACTGTCATTTGTATAATGGACACAATTGCCAGTTTCTGCAGCCACTGATTGATTTTAACACACTTGCCAGTGCATTTACAAACTGCTAATGCATCAATTCTGCAACGCAAGCTATTTGGCTCAGTTGCTCGATGCTGACATTAATGCTCCACATAAGCTTCCTCTCACTCCTCTTCAATTCCAAGCAGCATACTGTTCTACTCCTTCCTCCCTCATGTTTATCTAGCTCCCTTTTAAATGCACCTATACTATCTGTCTTATCTATTCCTTATAGCACATTCCACATTCTTACCATTCTTTGGGTAAAGACGCTTCTGCATTCCCTATAGGATTTATTTGTGACTGTTTTATATTTATGGCTATTAGTTTAGCCTATCTGGCAAGTGAAAACGTAGCTGGTCTGATTAGCAAGTTTCGGATGATATTAAGATTGCTGGAGTTGCAGATAGTGATGAAGATTGTCAGAGAATACAGCATAGGCTGGGAAATTGGGCAGAAAAATGGCAGATGGAATTTAATCTAGACAAATGCAAGGTGATGCATTTTGGTAGATGCAATTCAGTTGGGAGCTATAAAATAAATGGCAGAACTATCAGCATAGACGCGCATCTGGGCTTGCAGGTCGACAGATCCTCAGAAGTGGCAGCACAGGTGGAAAAGGTGGTGAAGAAAGCATATGGCAAGCTTGCCTTCATCGGACAGGGCATAGAGTATAAAAGTTGGCAAATTATGTTAGTTATATAAAACGTTGGTTGGGATACTGTGCCCAATTCTGGTCACCATACTACAAGAAGGATATGGAGGCTTTGGAGAGAGTATGGAAAAGGTTTACCAAGATGTTGCCTGGTATGGAAGGTATTAGCTATGAGAAGAGATTGAATAAACTGGGATTGTTCTCCCTGGAAAGGAGGCGGCCGAGGGGCAACCTGATAGAAGTTTATAAAATTGAGGGGCATAGATAGGGTGAACAGTTGAAAGCTTTTTCCCAGGGTAGAAATGACAATTACAAGGGGGCACAAGTTCAAGGTAAGGGGGGACTGGTTCAGTAGAAATGTGCGGGGGAAGTTTTTTTTTAACACAATGGTGGGGGCCTGGAATGCACTGAAAAGTGAGGTGGTTGAGGCAGACATGTTAGCAACATTTAAGACTTATCTGGATATTCACAAGAACAGATGGGGAATAGAGGGATACAGGCGGTTGGTCTAGATAGGACAATGTGATTGATATGGGCTTGGAGGGCTGAAGGGCCTGTTCCTGTGCTGTACTGTTCCTTGTTCGTTTTTTGTTTGAAAACTCTTGTCTACTTTACCAGGCCTTTTCATTAGACTACCAATAGGTGACAACTGCCCCTTCCCTCTCAGCTTTATAGAGAAAAGTGTAATTGAGTAGTTTTTGAACTAATATCCTCTTAAACCTGGTAATCCTTGTGAATTTGTTTTACACTTTCAAAGTCTATATAGTGTGTCCTTTTTATCGTAGACCAAAACTATTCCTAAGTAGCTGCAGAAAGTATTTATGTCCCAATTGTCTAATCAATTGTCTTGTATAGGAATGTGCTCAAGTGTGGAAAATGTCAGTTTTATCATTATCCAAAAAATAGATGGAAAAAGTTCATCTACTGGTGCAACTAATGTTTGATATGAATTAAACACAACTTCTCTACTTTTCATTGCTATCCCTCCAGAAATAGCTTCCTGTGCTTGGTTGGTTTGTTTTTTTTAAAATGACCTTCTGAACGTGCGTCACTACTTTCAACGCAAGTGCATCTTTACTCCAAAATTCTTTTTCACCTCTATCTGATTTAGACTCATTATCCAAGCAGTATGTGGCCTCCTCATTATTTCCTACAAAAATGCTCCACTTGACATTTATCTGTATTGAAATTAAGTTGCCAATAAATGCTCATTGTGTGAGCCTGTTAATGTCATGTGTTTTGCAAAGGAAACATGATATTTATTCCTAAGTAGCTGCAGAAAGTATTTATGTCCCAATTGTCTAATCAATTGTCTTGTATAGGAATGTGCTCAAGTGTGGAAAATGTCAGTTTTATCATTATCCAAAAAATAGATGGGAAAAGCCCATCTATCACCCTCTGCCCCCAACCTCTCACTCCCAAAATTCTAGAGATGAGGTGAGAGAGACATCACTTGACAACAAAGCAACATTTGACTGTATTTGGCATTAGGGATTCTAGAAAAATTGAAGTGAATGGGGATCAGGGGAAACTTTCCACCAGTTGGAGACATACCTAGCAAAAACGAAGATGGTTGTTGAGGGCCAATCATCTCAGTCCCAGGACATTGGTGCAGGAGTTCCTTGGGAGTGTCCTCGGCCTATCCTTAGGTGGTTATGTGCATTGGCCATGCTAAATTCTCCCTCGGTGTACCTGAACAGCCGCCGGAGTGTGGCTACTAGGGGATTTTCACAGTGACTTCATTGCAGTGTTAACGTAAGCCTACTTGTGACTAATAAATAAACTTTACTTTACACCTTCAGCTGCTCATCAATAACCTTCTCCATTATAAGGTCAAAAGTGGGGATGTTCGCTGATGATTACAGTGTTCAGTACCATTTACGACTCCGCAGATATAGAAGCAGTTCATGTTTGCACGGACCAAAATCTGTAAAGCATTCAGGCTTGGACTGATAAGTGGGAAGTTGCATTTAAGCCACTTAAGAATGACCAACACCAAGCAGGGCGAATCTAACCATCTCTCCATGATGTTCAGCAGCATCACCATTACCGAATACCTATTATCAACATCCTGTGATTACTGTTGACCCAAAGGTTTACTGGACCAGCCATATAAATACTGTGGTTACAAGAGCAGATCAGAGGCTGGAATTCTGTGGCGAACAATTAATCTATAGACTCTTCAAAGCCTGGCAATCATCAACAAGATATAGGTCAGGCATGAAAATGCTTTCCACTTTCCTGGATGAGAATAGCTTCCACAACACTCAAGAAGCTTGACATCCTGACAAAGCAGTCAGTTTGATCGGCACTCGATAAGATCCCAAAAAATTCAGTCAGCTTCATCAGGCACGATACACCCTTTACCAGTCCATGCTGGGTAACTCTGATCAGCTGAAAATTTTCAAGGTGTTCAATCATCCTGTCATTAATTATGAACTAGTCATTTCCCAACAACAGATAGGCTAGCTGGCCTATACTTCCCTACTTGTCCTCTGAAACCTTTCTTCAATGGCATGTGCAATTTTTCAATCTAAAGAAGTGGTTCCCAAATCAATTGAACTTTATACATGCCCTAACTATAATTTTCCAATGTTTTTAACAGCTTTTTTAAAATCCTGGGATGGAGGTCATTGTTCTCGGGAATGTGTTGCTGTTTAGTGTTATTGTTTTCTTCATTACTGTTATTTTGATTATGTTAATTTTGGTGAGTCCCTATCCATGATTCAGTATTAGTTTCCTTTGGATTTCTGGCATGCTGACCTCTTCCTGTAAATACTGACAATAAGTAAGTATTCACATCTTTACCATCTTTAAAATTTTCATTGACAATATCACTGTAATCAGTTGTCAATGGATCCACATTGTTTCTGACCATCTTTTCTTTCTTCATATAAATGTAAAAATGTTTATGCTAGTTTTGATATCATTCACAAGTTTCCTTTCATATTTGTTTTTCTCACTCTTTACAATCTGTTTTATTATCCTTCCATTTTCCTTGTACTTCTCTCAATTGGCAGATTGTGCTTTTTTTTGCATTTTTATATACTTTTTTAGTTTCATGATTTTTCTTTCTCATTTTTAGTCTTTTCTTTTGGAAGTAGAGCTCATATCCCTTCAGTGTATAGACTGACCCTGTATCATAACCTTTTTTGAACACATTGCACTTCTGTTTTACCCATTAACAAGTTTGCACAGTTTACTGTGATCAGAATCTGTCATCACATTGAAGTCAGCCATACCTAAATCTTAAATATTAGTATCTGCTTTAAGTTTTTGATTTACACACTATGCTGCTTCTGATAATATGATTACTATCAGATTAATGTAATCTAATCATTGGTGGCACGATGGCACATTGGCTGGCAGTGCTGCATCACAGCTCCAGGGACCGAGTTCAATTCCGGCCTTGGGTGACTGTCTCTGTGGTGTTTGCACATTCTCCCCGTGTCTGTGTGGGTTTCCTACGTGTACTTCAGTTTCCCCCTAAAGTACAAAGATGTGCAGGTTAGGTGGATTTTCCATGCTAAATTGCCCCTTAATGTCCCAGGATGTGTGGGTTAGATGGATTAGCTATGGTAGATGTGTAGGGTTACCAGATAGAGCAGGGGAGAGTGCCTGAGTAAAATACTCTGTCACAGAGTTGGCGCAGACTCGATTGGCTGAATAGCTTCTTCTTCACTGTAGGGATTCTATGAGTGTTCACTTGCTATTAAATCGTTAACTGAATTTGGTTTGTTAATAAGTGTAATATGGCATGCCTCCTTGTTAGTTTTAGGCCATTGTTTCACTAAGCTGCATCCATAACTATCCCGCATACACAAGAAATTCACTGTTTCAGATATCTGGTAGTCAGTGAAAAACAATCTCTATGCAAGTTAGTGTCCATTTAAACCACTCTACCTTTGCTGATGCTTGTCTAATCTCAGCATTTATTGTAAGTTAACACTTCACAACTGCTTGAACTCCTGTCCACAGTCTTAAATCATTTTCTGTTTCTTAATTCTAATTTCCTATCTCTTGTTATATCCCCTCTTATCATTGAAGTAGTTTCATTCATACTCATTAACCCTACACCTCCTCCCTTACCAATATTTTCTTTATATTTCCTGTAGACCTGGAATATTTGTCTTGCCCATTTTGTGGCCATGTCTCAGTAATGGCTACAATATCATACCTTCCAAGTTGAATTTGCACCAGTAGTTCACTCAGTTTTGTTCCTTGTATTTCCTGTGTCTCTCTAACGCTGGTAAAAAGAGCTGAGAAACACAAAGATTACCTGTGCTCCAATTGAGAGCAGTTTGGTATGAAGTAAAATGGGAATTTAGCGAAACAGTTGAATGAACAGAGCTGAAAACTAGTGCAGGAGAAGAAATCATAGCATTTTGCAGCCGATTAAATGCTGATCATGATCTCAATTGGTTCCTCAAGATTGTTGGAAATATTTTACAGATTTTACCATGACCATTTTGACAATAAAACATGTGGAAAACAAGAAACAAAGCTTGGTGCCTGTCCATAATTTACAGATTTCATTGTACAGTTTTTGTACCAGTTCTGCCGTGGACTAGCCAATGTATGCCCCTCAACATTTGTTGTAGGACCACACTTTGTGTAAAACTGCTTGTGAACTGCTTTTGCAGTGTGCTGAGGAAATTAATTCCTTGCGGATCATAGTTCATCCTCATCCCGCATAACACGAATTGAACCATTATAAAACGTGACTCTTAATTGCTATTATGCAGACATTCTAGTGATCTATGTAAAAGAAAAATATATTTATCTATATTAACCGTATGCTCATTACTGTTAAAATAACCTGGTTTGACAATGTGTGCCCCAGTAAGCAGCTGACAAATTATCTTGTTGAGTCGTTGAATATGTAAAAATATCTGTCATAAAATTAATGGCTGTTTGCTGCCAGCGTTGTACGTGTATAGTTCTAGTGTTTTGAGTGCTTTACAGCCATCACTCTTCGACAGCTGAGGTAGAATATTTATGATTTTTCATGATAGTGGCAGCCAAAAAATGAATGGGATTCCTATTTCTGCTATCAAATTCTTTCCAAATTCAAATCGTAATCTAACACTCATCTGGTCTGTATGTTCTTTGGTTTGAGTGGGAAAACCAAGCAGTATCTGTTTATCCTGAATCTCAAATATACTCTACCTGAAATCTATACCCAGCACCAGGATAGGGATCAGCTGTTTCCTCCGAGATGTGGGGTCGCTCTGAGAAGAACCTTCGGGTTCAGATGTTTGCCAGTTGCCTGAGCTGTTTCACTTCTTTCCTTACTTAAGCTGCATTCTTAGCCTTTGCTGCTTTCACTTTGGGCTTGGCCTTCGATTTCTTGCTGGTTGGGAGGGCAGACTAATGTCTGCATGGCCCAGTGCTCATGCGCAGACAGCCATTTTGCATTGGCAGGAGAGGGTGAAAAGTAATCATTCCGATTTATGCGACCAAGTAAGAATCCTGTGTCCTGAAACTTAATTGGTGGAAAATTTGGCCGTAATCCTGTATTCATCCAAATGAACACCATTTTATGAGAAATTTGACCACACTCAGAATGGAGATTTAATAAATGGAAGCAAATTTTAATAATGTTAAATAAAAAATGCTAAAGGAATCTTAAAAGAGATAGTGTTTGTGTGTTATGACAGTATAAAAATGTTTTGTGAGATGGGGCAAAGTAGGGAAATAGTAAAAGGCGATGACACTTCAGTTTTACCACTTTGTGTCTATTTTTATAAGAAACCCTATTGGTATTACCGTAATAAAGCAATGCCTGGTAGGGGATTTTTGCTGAAGATTGAACCAAATTTTTTTAAGCAAAACAGTTCCCTGGAGCTGCCAACAGTTACATTTATAGATTATGATGCATTTTTGAGCACCCGAGGCATCTTAACCAAGAAGTGCCAAGTATTATGTTACTTAAATAAAAGCAAAATGCTGAGGATGCTGGAAATCTGGGCTCAAGTAAAAGTGCTGGAGAAACTCAGCAGATCTGGCTGAACCTGTGGAGCGAGGGAAAGAATTAATGTTGAGTCTAATATGATTTCTTCAGAACTGAAGAGAGGTAGAACTGTGAAGGACTTTGCTGTTGAAAAAGGGGAACGGTCAGTGATAGGTCAGAGGGCAGGAGAGATTAAATGATGATGTTATGGAACAAAAGGGAATGGTAATGGTTTATAGTGAAGAAACAAAGCAATTGGTCCAAAGTAAGTGTTAATGGCAGAATAAAGGAAAACTCTCAAAGTGAAAACATGTTATTTAATCTCCCCTGCTCTCTGACCTATCCCTAACCTTTTTATTCTTCCTAATCTTCTGCCTTTCTTTCCTCCCACTCTTTTGACACCATGATCCCATGACATTTCTACCTCTTAGTCCTGAAGAAGAGTCACATTGGTCTTGAAATGGTCACTCTGTTTCTTTCTCCAAAATTGCTACCAGACCAGCTGAGTTTTTCTAGCACTTTGTTTTTATTTATTTTGTTATTAATGAGTATTAACATTATGCAGATTTTGACAGTAGATTTCCAAAAGGTAGTATTGTTTAGTTTTACATGATTACTGCAAATTAAATAACTGAAGCATTCCAGTTATCCAAAATCTCCAAGTGCAAAACTTTAAGGATCAGTTAACATCTCAAAAAATAATCACAGGTCAATCATCAAGACTTGAAAATATTTTAACCATGTTGTATAGGAATGCATTATATTCAAAGTCACTGATATGAAGCTTTCATAGAAAAACTGATGACATTGTGAAATACCATTCACCAAGCACTGGTTAAAAATAACCTCAGAACATTTGTTAACTCAGTATAATTGACTTATCCAGTGACTAACTAACCCAATGAGCTTAATTATCAGGAGCAGGAATTTTCCGGGGAAATAAATGAGAGATTCTACAAACCCAGATCAAAAATATTTGACTCATTTGATTCCTTGATTTTTAAAAAAAAATTGGTCGGAAACTGAAATTACTTTGGGCTTGCTTTGAAGTGAGTGGAAAATAGAAGCTGCTGTGATAGATTTTTTTTTAAAATCGTAATTTGTTTAATAAGTGGCACAGGTGCAGCAGAGCACTAATACCCTGTTTTCTCTCTGGTGGCACAATGCAAGTTTATTCTTGTAATTTCCCACACTGTATTGTCCATACAAGAGATCATTGGAACCATAGAGCAGAACTTATGTAATAACGGCAAAGGGACAGTCTCCCTGAACAGATTTCAGGGTGATTTGAAGACATTTGGGAGCAGATCTCTCACCTGTCTTGGGGGTTGGTGTGAATATGCAGATTGTGCAGGGATAGGAAAAAAATGCTACAATCTGAATATGTTTTAGATTTACAAAACTACTGTATCTGATTAACAGTTAGCAAGATAGATGTTTAGTTTCACCAATGGATAATTTTGCTTTGAAGTTGCAGACTACCTGCTGTAGTTGATTTCTAGTCAGTTGTGTGTCCTATGCCATACAATGTAAGTGTCAAGGATCAATTGTTCTGTGACCTTTACAAATACTGTTCTGATTTTTCACATTGCACAACTTGAACAGATTGCATTAGATATTGAGATTTGTCTTCCCACAGCCATGCCTGTCCTACATCCCATCCCAGGGAAGAGAGTTTATTGTTATTATCTTTTGATGTGCTGATTATCCTGTGGAAATGATGAATGTGCAACTGACAGTCATGACATGCTGATTTGAAATTAAACATAGTGGGCTTAAGTAATTGCAGCCAAGAGTGAGCAAATTACTTTAGTTTTGGCAGTGAACTCAAGAACAGGCTATTCAGTTCCTCAGGCCTGTGCTGTTCAGTTCACATCCAAAGATGTGCGGGTTAGGTTGATTGGCCAGGTTAAAAATTGCCCCTTAGAGTCCTGAGATGTGTAGGTTAGAGGGATTAGCGGGTAAATATGTGGGGGTAGGGCCTGGGTGGGATTGTGGTCGGTGCAGACTCGATGGGCCGAATGGCCTCCTTCTGTACTGTAGGGATTCTATGATTCTGTGAGTTAGATCAAGGCTGAGCTGTGTCTCAATTTCATTTATTTGTCTTGGTTTCATATGCCTTAATACTCTTACCAAATAAAAATCTTATCAGTTTCAGGTTTGAATTTTTTCGATTGGCCTGCCCTCAACAGCTTCTTGGGGGCAAGCATTCCAAATTTCTACTATTCTTTGTGTGAAGAAACATGTCCTGACATCACCCCTGAACGGCCTAGCTTTAATTTTGAAGTTATGCCCCCTTGTTCTGAACTCTCCCACCAAAGGAAATAGTTTATCTCTCTCTCTACCCCATTAAATAGAAATTCCTTTGGGTTTAAATGACCAACCGTCATTTCTGACCAGTTGTAAATGGATTTAAAATAGTTGAAGGAAACTTTATTTAATGCTTATTTTTTAGGATATTTTCCCTCATTTTTAAATCACATTTTATTACCAATTAGAGACATTTACATAGAATTGTATAAAATATACAGCTATTTGGTCCAAGTCTGTCCTGGTGTTCATACTTCACTCCTCCCATTCCTATTTTCTTTTTGTCATTCATATCATTCATATCTCCTTTCTCGCATGCACTTGTCTAGTTTCCTTTTGAAAGTATCTTAAACTATTTCCCCCAATCACTGTGGTACACGGTTCTACTTTCAAATAAGTCAAGAGCAAAGAAACTCCTCCTTATTTTCCTATTGAATTTATTAATAACTATCTTGTATTTATGGTACCTAGTTTTGGATTCTCCCACAGGTGTAAACATTTTCTTTCATATCTGCCTTGTTCAATGCAATTATAATTTTAATCTCTTATCAGGTCATTTTCTAAAGCTTCATTTTTTGAAAGAAAAAGCCCCTACCTGTTCAATCTTTCCCAATTGCTGGAATCTCAGTTCTGGTACCATATTTGTATGTCTTTTTTGTAATTTCTCCCATGCTTTGGTGTCCTTTTTTATATTATGGAGAAGAGAAATGTGCACTGCTTGAAAGGGCTACCTGACCAATGTTCCTACGTCAGTTTAATGTAACTTCAATGCTTTCAAATTCTATAACTAACTGAGTAAATCCAAGCGCTTTCTTAGCATTTTTTAAATTGCTTTGCTGAACTGCAATGAAGTTTTTAATGATTTGTTCACCTAATGTCTTTTGATTCCTTTGCTTTTCCACCCATTTAAGTTGCTTATTTTCAGGTACAGAAGATGTTTCTATTTTTCTACCAAAGTGCATCACCTCACATTTATCTGCCACAACTGCCAAGTGTGCAAGTTTTCTCATGTCATTTTATATTTAATTCTTCCTCCATGTTAGCTATACTGCCTTTTCATATTGTTTTACCAGTCCCCGAGTCCAAACCATTAATGCTAATTATAAAAACCAGTGGTCCCTGCAATTAACCTTATGGCATACTGCTTTAAGATTCCTTCCAACCTAAAAAGTACCCTTTACACCTATTTTCTGTTTTCCATATTTTTTAAGCCAATTGGGCAGCACGGTGGCACAGAGGTTAGCACCAGGGACCAGGGTTCAATTCCAAGCTTGGGTGACTGTGTGGAATTTGCACATTCTCCTCGTGCCTGCATGGGTTTCCTCCGAGTGCTCCGGTTTCCTCCCACAGTCCAAAGATCTGCGGGTTAGGTTGATTGCCCATGCTAAATTGCCCCATAATGTCAGGGGGATTAGCAGGGTAAATGCGTGGGGCTATGGGGATAGGGGCTGGGTGGGATTGTGGTCAGTGCAGACTTGATGGGCTGAATGGCCTCCTGCACTGTCGGGATTCTATGATTCAATTTGCTATCCATTGGCTGTTTGTCCCTGACTATGCAGACCCCAATCCTTCAAGGCTGTGTTATACTATACAAGGTAATAATAAATGGAGGCTGTGGCGCACCTGAATATATTTTCCTTTAATCAGAGTGACCCTCCTCATTTTTATTTTTACATGAGTTAATTTAGATAAAGAAATGATGAATGAAACAATCAGAATTGTTGTGAATTAATTACCTATATTTTTAATTTGTAGTTTGCTGTGGGGATGAAAACAGTACAGCAGAAGATCTATATTTCCATTTTGACTGGAAGCACCACTTGTGAGAAAATTAGGAAGAACAGACCATTGCAGTTGGCAGGTTCAGTGCCTGTGTTCATAACTTTACCAATCTACAGCAATAGAATTTCCAGCAGAGAAGTTATGGACTATCGTGTTATCCTTTAAAGTTAACTGAATTTTTGTGGCTGGTACTTTTCAGTTTATATTGCAAATAAAGCTTTTCACTAGGAAGAAACAAATTAAAAGAGAAACTTATTTGTCTAAAAATGGCTGGATGAAATTTGCTACATGCGTATTTGTCAGTTTCCTTGGTTTAAAAGCTAAGTAAGCACTTCTTGAAAATGTGAAGCTTCACAGTACAACCCTGCATACAGTGAAGAATCTAACTAAGTTTTAAGTTTTTCTTAAGATAAATGTAATTACTGGAGTGTTCTAATTCCTGCATACACTTTACTTGAAAGTGTTGTAATTTTCAAGTGCAAGATGCATATTGTAAACTTTGCTTTGAGATTTTACAGTTGCAATGGAAATGTGAAATGGAAATTTGTCAATTTAAATAGTCTGCATTGTGTCAACAATAAATTCATTGTTCCTGTGCAACTAATTAAACAGAAGACTTTTTTAAACAACCTAAATGTACTGGGTGTCTTTCCTGATTATAGTGCAATATTTTACACTATTTATCAATACAATGGTCAATTTTAGTAACAAATGCCTGCTGGCGAGAGTGGCCATAGTAAGAAGTCTCACAACACCAGAATCATAGAACGCTACAGTGCAGAAAGAGGCCATTCGGCCCATCGAGTCTGCACCGACCACAATCCCACCCAGGCCCTACCCCCATATCCCTACATATTTTATCCACTAATCCCTCTAACCTACGCATCTCAGGAAACTAAGGGGCAATTTTATCATGGCCAATCAACCTAACCCGCACATCTTTGGACTGTGGGAGGAAACCGGAGCACCCGGAGGAAACCCACGCAGACACGAGGAGAATGTGCAAACTCCACACAGACAGTGACCCGAGCCGGGAATCGAACCCAGGTCCCTGGAACTGTGAAGCAGCGGTGCTAACCACTGTGCTACCTAAAGTCCAACAGGTTTATTTGGTAGCACAAGCTTTTGGAGCGCTGCCCCTTCATCAGGTGAGTGGGAGTTCTGTTCACAAACAGGGCATATAAAGACACAAAAACTCAATTTATAAAATAATGGTTGGAATGCGAGTCTTTACAGGTAATCAAGTCTTAAAGGTACAGATAATGTGAGTGGAGAGAGCGTTAAGCACAGGTTAAAGAGATGTGTATTGTCTCCAGCCAGGACAGTTAGTGAGATTTTGCAAGCCCAGACAAGTCGTGGGGGTTACAGATAGTGTGACATGAACCCAAGATCCCGGTTGAGGCCATCCTCATGTGTGCGGAACTTGGCTATCAGTCTCTGCTCAGTGACTCTGTTGTCGTGAAGGCCGCCTTGGAGAACGCTAACCTGAAGATCAGAGGCCGAAGGCCCATGACCGCTAAAGTATTCCCCAACAGGAAGAGAACACACTTGCCTGATGATTGTCGAGCGGTGTTCATTCATCTGTTGTTGTAGCCTGGCGAGAGTGGCATCAGTGATGCAGTGGGACCAAATCGTCATTCTTTTGCACCCCAGCAGCTATTAAGGATGTATTTGCAATGCGAATGCAGTGGGGAAATAGGTCACAAACTGTAAATTGAACTATAGCATCTGCAGCTTCCAAATCTAATATTCAACAAGTGATCACAGGCTTTCAGGCACAGGCTAAGAAATTCAACTCCTTAGCCTGTCCCTTTGCTGTTTTTCCTACAATGGGATCTGTGAGGCATTCACATACAGGGAGCATCCATCAAAATAATCTGCATCGGGCTGTTTTGCTTCCTTTTGGCTGACAAAGGCAAATGGTTGCCTCCTGTGCCATAAATTTTCTGCATTTGCAAGTGTGTAGAGTAGACAGATTATGATGTCAAATCAGTGTGTAATCAGTTTGATGCCAGTGTTACCTTTTTGACCTCAACACACAGCTAATGCTCTCTCCCAACCTGAACGTGAGCTTAGCAGCAGGTAGAACATCCCCACCACCACTACTATTTAAAGGGATCCATTATCAAGTTAGTTACCAGTTGATTTCTACTGGCTGTTGTTGCGATTGCAGAATTATTTTGATGGTTTCCAGGGTTGTTCAAAGTTGCTGAAGCTTAGAGTGGTGAGACACGTAGAATTTTGAAATCATAGAATCCCTACAGTGCAGGAAGAGGCCATTTGACCCATTGAGCCTGCACTGACGACAATCCCAACCAGGCCCTATCCCCGTTACACCATGTATTCATCCTGTTAATCTTCCTGACACTAAGGCACAATTTAGAATAGCTAATCCACTGTACCCACGCATCTTTGGACTGAGAGGAAACTGGAGCACCTGGAAGAAACCCACAGTCACCCAAAGCCGGAATTGAACCTGGGTCCCTGGTGCTGTGGGGCAGTTTGCACTGAAAAGCTGCAGGGACGTGTGAAGCAAGAAGGACAGCTGGAATGGCGAAGTGGAAAGATGGGAGTGAGAAAGAAGGATGATAAAAATGGATGAATGAGGTGAAAAGAAGAAACAATGAAATAAAATAAATGGAAATGGGGTGAAGGTGGTGGGGACACTTCATACTCTGAAGTTGTCGAACTCGATGTTCAGTCTGCAGGGCTGTAAAGTGCTTAATCGTAAGATGAGGTGCTGCTCCTCCAGTTTGCGATTGCATTCACGAGAACATTACAAAAGGCCAAGGACGGGCATGTGGACAGGAAAGCAGGGTGGTGTGTTGAATTGGCAAGCGACAGGAAGATCAGGGTCCTACTTGCGGATGGACCAAAGGTGTTCAGCAAAGCGTTTGGTCTCCAGTGTAGAGTAGACCGCATTGGGAGCAGCAAATGCAATAGACCAGATTGAAAGAGGTGCATGTGAAGCACTGCTTCACCTGAAAGGGAGGTGTTAGGAGTTGGGATGGTAAGCAGGGAGGAGGAAAAATGGCTGGTGTTGCACGTTCTATGATTGCATCGCATTCCTCCAAGCTTCAGAGCATGAACTCCTTCCACATTCACCCCATTTATTTCATTTTTTCTTCTCATCTCATTCATCCATTTTATCATCCTCCTTTCTCACTTCTATTTTTCCACTTTTCCATTCCAACTCTCCACCTCGCCTTGCCCCCTCCCCTACCCACCCTCCCTTCAGGGCAACTGCCATGATCCCTAGGCAGTCCCTTAACCATCTGTACCTCAGTTCTGCTATTCACACATTCTGATCACTTAATGGATACTTTTAGCACCTTTTCAGCTTTCTTCATCCTTATTTATATTCCCTTTGTCCAATTCCAGCACTCCCTCCCACCCTCATAGTATAAATCTCTGCTGACTTAGCTCTGACGAAGGGTCATCTAGACTCAACATTGGTTCCAATCTCTCCCCACAGATGCAGTCAGACCTGCTGAGATTTTCCAGCATTTTCTGTTTTTCTTTAAGATTTCAGCATCTGGAGTATTTTGCTTTTATCTTAGAGCAGGGCCAAGCTGTGGATGGGAGAGAAGGAGGAACGGCTGTTAACAGGAAACCATATATAAAGGTGATTCAGGGATTAATTCCCCTGCCTGAACTTCGTGAGGAACACTGCATCAGACATCTTTGTTTCACTAAAAGGAATCTAAAAGGGACAATAAAGGGGATTTACGTATGGAGACAGGGGGCATAGCTCAGATACTAAATGAATGCTTTGAATGTGCCTTTACCAAGGAAGAAGATGCAGCCCAGGTCATGAAAGAGGAGGTATTTCAGATGCTTGATTGGTTTAAGATTGACAAGGAGGTGGTATTGGATAGACTGTGTTTAAATTTAACAACACACAGATCGATTGAAAGGATTCTAAGATAAGTAAGGGTGGAAATTGCAGAGGTCCAGGCCATCCGGGAGACACTACGGGCCACGGGCAAGTGTGTTTCCAGCATCCAGGAGGCACAGCGTTCGATGGCCATGGGTGCCGGGGGCATGTGGGAGACACATGGTCACCGGGCGGCACGGTAGCACAGTGGTTAGCACTGCTGCTTCACAGCTCCAGGGTCCTGGGTTCGATTCCCGGCTCGGGTCACTGTCTGTGTGGAGTTTGCACATTCTCCTCGTGTCTGCGTGGGTTTCCTCCGGGTGCTCCGGTTTCCTCCCACAGTCCAAAGAGGTGCGGGTTAGGTTGATTGACAAGGTTAAAAATTGCCCCTTAAGAGTCCTGAGATGCGTAGGTTAGAGGGATTAGTGGGTAAATATGTGGGGGTAGGGCCTGGGTGGGATTGTGGTCGGTGCAGGCTCGATGGGCCGAATGGCCTCCTTCTGCACTGTAGGGTTTCTATGACACTGCTGGCCATGGCTGGGACTCTCGCTGGCATTCTGGAGATACAGCAGGCTGTGGCTGTGAGCATCGAGAACTGAGCCCAGGCTCAGAGGGCTACTACTGAGGGGCTCCAGAGCCTGGCTCGCTCACACAATGCTATTGCGGAGGGGCCAAGCTCGAGTCTCAGAGGGCCAGGGCTGAGGGATCACACATCAGGGGCAGACGCATCTAGGCCTCCAGGACTGGCAGAGCCAGGTGACACCGGAGCTTCTCGAGCTCAGTTCAGCTACCCTGGCATCCCGAATGGTCACCGACAGCCACGTTGGCGTACAGCATGCAAGTGAGCAGAAGCACACCCTCAGCCTAGGTCCTTGAAGTAAGTGCGATGCTGCATGGAATGTTTTGCCTCCTTCCCCCTAATGTGTGGTCTTTATTGCAGCTCTGGACCCAGAGGAACCCAGCCCTTCGGGTGTTGCTGCTGCTCTGGAGCAAACTGCCCACGACCCCCTGGATGACACCTCGGAGGGAGGCACTGAGGAATCCTCCAAGGGCAGCACCACTGAAGCGGCACCGGCATGTACCATACAACCCACCAACACAGAGACAATCACCACGGTGGGTACCTTTAGTGTTGATGTTTCTGGGTCACGATCTGGTGAGCACATAGACACTGATGCACATCGGGTGGAGGCAGGCACATCCGAAGGCTCGGGCACAGAGAGGTCTGCCGGAGGCCAGGATTCAGCTGTCCCCAAGCCAGGTACGGGGCCTCGGGGTGTGTTCCTCCCAAGGCTGGTGGAGATGCATCAGGAAACGCGGGGAGTTGTGGAAGGGCTGTCAGCAACCATGCTGCGACTGCAAGGATGTTTAGGGGAGTCCAACAGAGTGCTGTTGCAGGAGGTGGTGCTGACACATCGTGTGAACCAGGCCAACACTGCAAGGGTGGTGACCACAGTGGAAAGTCTGGCTCAGGGTTCTGCCCTCATGGGTGACAGGGTCCAGGCCATCCGGGAGACACTATGGGCCACGGGCAAGTGTGTTTCCGGCATCCAGGAGGCACAGCGTTCGATTGCCATGGGTGCCGGGGGCATGTGGGAGACACTGCTGGCCATGGCTGGGACTCTCGCTGGCATTCTGGAGACACAGCAGATCGTGGCTGTGA
This sequence comes from Mustelus asterias, assembly GCF_964213995.1. Lineage (NCBI taxonomy): Eukaryota > Metazoa > Chordata > Chondrichthyes > Carcharhiniformes > Triakidae > Mustelus > Mustelus asterias. The sequence goes on along the minus strand of NC_135802.1, from coordinate 95,049,707 downwards.
GCCTCGACAGCTTAGCCCAGGCTCAGAGGGCTACTGCTGAGGGGCTCCAGAGCCTGGCTCGCTCACAGAGTGCTGTTGCGGAGGGGCCAAGCTCGAGTCTCAGAGGGCCAGGGCTGAGGGATCACACATCATGGGGCAGACGCATCTAGGTCTCCAGGACTGGCAGAGCCAGGTGACACCGGAGCTTCTCGAGCTCAGTCCAGCTACCCTGGCATCCCATGGAGTGTCCCCAGGGTCTCTGGGCACCCCAAGGGAGGAGGAAGGGCTTGAGCCCATGCTGGGGTTTTCCACCCAGGAGATCCCAGATGTCCAGAAACCTCCCGATTTCCCCTTTCCTCACACCGGGGCATCTCAGGGCCAGCGAGATGAACAGGGTGGCACCGAAACAGTGCCATCCGCAAGTCAGCCAGGGCCCTCCAGGTCCCGGCCACCCAGGGGACATCCGGCAAGGGCATCACAGGCAATGGGGAGTGCATCACAACTGGACACCTCCACCTCCAAAGTACATCCTGGGGTAACACCGAGAAGAAGCAGTAGACAGCACAAAGTTAGAAAGTTGTAGTTCACTAGAGGGCACGGGTGAAAGTCAGCATTAGTCAGGGTTTGGTAATCATTTATGTTAAGAACACAATAAACTGTTAATTGCACATCTCGCTGTGACTAATCTGTCCCTGATTCTCTTCCCCCCGCTCACCCAACAGCTCAGTGTTCCCGATTCCCAAACTTAGAGGTACTGTCTGTTGAGCCTTGCAGAGATGTGGAGATGCCGGCGTTGGACTGGGGTAAACACAGTAAGAAGTTTAACAACACCAGGTTAAAGTCCAACAGGTTTATTTGGTAGCAGAAGCCACACAAGCTTTCGGAGCCTTAAGCCCCTTACCTTAAGACTCACCTGAAGAAGGGGCTTAAGGCTCCGAAAGCTTGTGTGGCTTTTGCTACCAAATAAACCTGTTGGACTGTAACCTGGTGTTGTTAAACTTCTTACTGAGCCTTGCAGACTCAGCCCATGTTGCAGAGTGCCTGCCCTACCTTCCTCAACATCCACCAGACCCTTGGTGCAAGTGCCCCCCCCCACCTCACTTGGCCAAAAAACATGTGTCCCCAACCCTTACAGCTACGTGGGCCAGGGTGGCAGCATTGCATTCGGAGTGCAGGTAGGAGTCAGACTTGAATTGCACCAGGGGCAGGATCCCAGTGTGCACAACAGCAAATCATCATCATCTTCCAGCCTTTAAATAAGACTCGCAACCATTGCCAACCCAGGCACACTAATAAGGTCGGATGTTTCTGGGGGATAGGGTGGTGGGATGACAGGAGCAGGGGAAAGGTGATGTGGTGGTTTGAGGGCCCAGGTCGGTTTGGAGGGGGAATAGCGGCTGCACTTGCTCCTGGGGTGAGGTGGATGTGTGTTGGTTGCAGCCCCCGTCACTGCACAGCACCAGCTAGGTGAAGCGGGCTGCAATCAAGGCGTCCCTCGCTGCCCTTCCCTGCCGGACACCTGCCATTGCCGCCCACCAGCTCTTCATATGGTGGGACATCCACCTTGCCCCCCTCGCCACTCCTCCTCCTCCTGCTCCAGCTGGTCTCCCCACTGCTGGACAATATGGCGCAGAGCGCAGCAAACAATCACGATGTATGAAGCACGCACAGGGTCATACTGGAGGGCCCCCCAGAGTGGTCCAAGCAGCGGAACCACATCTTAAGCAGGCCGATGCACCACTCTACGATGGACCGGGTGGCTGCATGGACCTCGTTGTAGCGGGTCTCCGCCTTGGCCTTGGGTTTCCACACCGGCGTCATCAGCCATGACCTTAGCGGGTAACCCTTGTCACCTAGTAGCCACCCGGGAGCCTGGGCTGGTCTTCAAAGAGCCCAGGGATGTCCAACTGCTGGATCACAAAGCTGTCATGGACACTCCCTGGATGGCGTGCATCAACCTGCATGATCTTGAGCCAATGGTCGCAGACAATTTGGACGTTCAGGGAATGGAACCCCTTCCTGTTCACAAATTGCTGCGGCCCTGCATAGGGGTCCACAAGACGATGTGCGTGCCATCCACTGCGCCCTGCACATTCGGGATCCCGGCGATGGATACGAAGCCGAGAACTCGGGCCTCCTGCTGTGCACAGCCTACATTGAAATTAATGAACTGCCCTGCCCGGGTATACAGGCCATCTGTGACTTGCTGCACACATCTGTGCATGGAGGCCTGGGAGATCCCAGCTAGGTCACCACTGGGAGCCTGGAATGACCCGGAGGCATAGAAATTGAGGGCTGCCGTCACCTTCACATCCACAGGGAGCGGGTGGCTGCCGCTCCCCCGAGGTGCCAGGTATGAGAGCACCTCACAAATGTGTCACACCGTGGTCTTGGACAGGCGCAGACGGCGACGGCACATCTCCTCTGAGAGGGCCTCGAATGAATTGTGGGCCCTGCACCTCCTTGCCCTCGGCACCCTCCGCCTTCTGTGCACCCTCTCGGGAGTCTGCTCACCCACCCCCTGGCCCTCAGCGGCAGCCCCCTGCCCTCCTTCCTGAGGGTCTGGTAGTGGCTGCTCCTGCGGTGGTCTCTCCACGCCCGCCACCTCCTCCTCTGCCCCTGCTGCCACCAACATGGCCAGCTCCAAATCGATCAGTCCGAGATCCATCTGCACTGTGGGGTTTGGAGAGAGCATAGAATGACGGATTATTATCATTGGCTGCATACACCCTGTACCACTTGGGCCAGCATCCCCACTTGTGGGAGCTGGCAACACCACACAATCCATGGTGCCATGCGTGACCCGATTAGGGTTGTGTAAGATTCCTGTCATGACAAATGCTGGCACAGATTATGCAGGTCGGTGTGCAGATGTGGGCAGTGAGCACCCTTGAGCCAATGCTATGTGTGCAACTGCAGCATCCACTACAGGCGTGTGTTGCTGGTCCGTGTCACAGGGCAGGGACAGACTGCAAAGCAGCACCAGATGTGTGCCCAGTGACAGCAGATTCCATGCAGTCCATGTCTGAACCTCTGCACCCCGGCCTGGAGCAGCAGCTGCTTCATCTGGTTAGGCCTCAGTCAGCACCTGGTGCACTCCTCCCCCACCCCGGAACACCAGCACTCAGTGGAGTCCCTGACCACATCCTGCGGCAAGACAATGCCACTGCAAAGTGCTGTGGAGGGGGAGCAGGAGTCCTCAAGGCTGCTTCCAACAGTCAGCCTCAGCGCGGCTTGGAGAAGGGGTGGGGGTTGGGGGGGGAGCGGGAGCCCTTGAGGCTGCTTCCCACAGTCAGCCTCAGCACTGCATGAAGGGTCTGGGGATGGGGGAGCAGGGCTCCCTGACGGAACTTCACCCAGGGAGCTGTGAGGAAATGCAAGCCCCCCCCCGTTCCCCCCCCTCCCCCCAGATGTCACTATTCAATGGGCCAAAACATGAAGGCAGCAGGAGGAAGACCACCAGGCACCTCCAGGGCCTGCCTGCAACATCCCCCACACTCCACCAGCAGCACTTACCTCCTCACGCTAGTTCAAGGCTGCCACGCCAATTTGCGACTCTTAAATACCTGTTCTGATTCACGCCAAAATTACATCACGCCAAAGAGGTGGGAGATGCAGATGTGGGTGGAGATTGCCGTGTGGAGTCCGCAAATGGCATGCAAAGGTATGTAAACTTATGTTAAACAGCGGCCTGCCGATTTTCAGCGGGTTCTCGGCGGTGCCATTTTTCTCCGGCTGGGAGATGCACGCGGGCCGAAAAAACTGGCAGGGACCCCGTGAAATGGCCAACACGCGCATCTCCCGACCGGATCTGCCAGAAAGGTGGCGGGCGCGGATGGGCGAATTGCGGCTCTGCCTCCTACAACTGAGCCAATTTTGAATCCACTTTATCAAATTACCCTGTATCCCATGATGTGCTAGTTAGGTACATTGGCCATGCTAAATTCTCCCTCAGTGTACGCGAACAGGCATCGGAGTGTGGCAACAAGGGGATTTTCACAATGACTTCATTGCAGTGTTAATGTAAGCCTACTTATGACACCAATAATTTTTTTAAAAATTCAGATTAAGCATGAGTTATTAGCAGTTCCACACTTAATAGGCATACAGAATAATTAACAGATGAACAACAATAATTAACAGATGAACAACAACAAGTTGCATTTATATAGTGCCCTAAACCTTGTAAAACATCCCAAGATGTGTCACAGAACATTATCAAACAAAGGTTGATGCTGAACCATGTATGAAGATATTATGATAGGTGACAAAATGTTTGGTCAAAGACTTGGGTTTTATGCAGCATTTTAAAGCATTACAGAGATGCAGAGAAGTGAAGGGAGGGAATCACAGAGGTTAAGTCCCAGACAGCTACAGGAAATGGTAAAGCGATTAAAATCAGGGAAGTGCAAGAGACCAGAGGAGACTGGGAGCCTTGTCATTAGAGACTTATTTGTGATGGGGAAAACCTGGCATATCTGAAATGGGCACAGTATAGATATAGCATAAATAACAACTTACACTCGTAAGCACTTCCGAAGTGGGAAAAAGTCCCAAAACATTTCATGGAGTTGTAACCCAAATTTGGGCATTGAGCCAAAGGAGGATAAACTACTGAAGCTCGGCTAAACAAGTTGGTTTTATGGATGGTCTTAAAGGAGGTATGGAAGATTGAGAGAGAATTCCAAAGCATGGGAGCTGGACAGTAGAAGGCATCGTCATCAATGTTGGGTCAAGGAATATTTCTGGGCATTATGAGTCAACAGACTCTAAAGTTTAAACTGACATGCAAACTAAAATTGATTGGCCCTCCATTGTTGGACTGGAGGAACTCTGTTGAGTGATTTGGAAACAGGTATCATCCACTGAAAGCAATTTCACATCTCGGCACTATGGAGTACAGAGAAGAGATTGTTACTGCACCATGGAATCTGGGCTCTTCGCTGTGGTTGCAGTCTGCTTAAGGGCCTCATTGTGGGACATGTTGTCAGTTAATTCTGCAGCAGGAACATGAAATTCTAACTTTAGGGAAAGCAGGAGGTTAGTTCGCAATGTGAAAGGCAGTCAGAATGAGCATCATTGCTTTGCTGCCGACCGTGAATTCCATGCCAGTGCTTTGGAAAAACTCTCTCAGTAAGGAGGATGTGTAATGTGCTGGTATTTAATGTCAATGTTGTTGGATAACTGGCACTGTCGCTCTGACACAGTGATTCACATAAATAGTGGTTAGAAAAATCAAAAATGTTCTTTATTATTACAGTTGCTTAATACTTTCCAGCAAGTAAATATCCAGAACAAATGTTGCATTACATGAACCCTCTGGTTTCTAGAACATTATCCTCAATCTGGTTAGCATTATCAGCTTTGTAAAAAAATCAAACTTCTCAGGGTAATCCAAATGTTCACAAATTATGGGTCGGGGAAACAAATTCTGTGCCATTATCTTAAGAGAAATTTTCAGCCAGATTTTATAATTACATCACTCGGGCATTGGACTGACTTGGGGCCTTGGCAGATGCACGGATTTCATGGGCCTAATACGACAGTCAATTGAAGTGACTGTCAGCTATCAGATGTGTTATTGAACAGAGGCCCTTTCTGCCTGTTCAGGCAGAACTTAAAGTTCCAATGACACAATTTTGAGAAACAGTTGCTCAGTACTACAGAATTTGAATATTACTGAAAAGAGAGACATGCTGCCAAAGCTTTTCATCTTGCACTCAGAACAAATGCAAGAATGTCAAATTTCAAACTATCACAACAATTTATACTACAAGAGAAAAGGATGCTGATTGGTTGGCAAGCTGATTCTCATTGGCTGAGGTAACTGAGAACTATAGGCTCCCCAAGCTGCCGGGTAATCAGAAAAGATGCAAGCTTAAACATATTGCTTTCGTTTGCAGAGAATGGGTCCCTGCACCCTAAATGTACATTGCTTCTGACAATGATGATAGTTCATGGTCACCATTACTGTGATTATATTTCAGTTCCAGACATATTAACTGAATTTGAATTCTACCAGCTGCCATGGTGGGATAAATGCCCCATGGGTTCATGAGGCAAATGCTCTGGATTACTAGTCCAGTGACATTACCACTATACTACCATCTGTACAGTAATGTATTCTCCATTATTCTTAAAGATAGGATAGATATTTTGTGTTTTATGGAAAATCTTCATATAATGATTCTCATTCGATTATTATTCGATTAGTCCATTTGGTATAATACATTAGTTATAACTCTAACAGCATAACTCTTAGAAAATGCAGACGTAAACCTTTAAGAGAAATAAAGGAAAATCTGGTAAGTGATGGAAGGAAAGCGCATAGGTAAATTCATTGTTTTTTAGCAGAATTAATTGGCCTGGATTTTGCAGTCAACAGTGAATGAGCAATGCCAGGCTTTTGCATTGGAAGTTCCTCTTATCAATGATCCAAATGGCTCAGCATCCTCTATAGAGAATCTGGGACTTGGTAAACATCTGTGTATCTCCTTAACCAATTAATGAACGATCATTAGTGAGCAGTGCGCAGTCTGAAATGGGAAATGCCTGAGAACATATTGAATCCAATGTAAAATCAGTGACAAAAAGTGAAATAGAGTGAAAGAAAGATTGGATTAAACACAAGAGATAAAAGAGACAAATGAAAAGTTAAGTATTTATTAGCATTTCTAACTTTGTTTTAATAAAGCCAGAGGAATTAGAATTCACATTTGTAAAAGTTTACTTTCAGTGCCAGAGCAGTTATTTGGCATACTTATACTGAAATGGACAACTTCTGTAAAAAGGTCATTTAAACCCGAAATGTTAAATCTGTTTCTCTCCACAGATGCAGCCAGAGCTGCTGAGTTTATCCAGCATTTTCTGTTTTTCTTTCGGATTTCCAGCATCCATAGTATTTTGTTTTTATTTATCCTAACTTCCTGTATTGAGTTTATATCATGTATAACAGTCGAGTACTTCCACATCTTGCTGTTCTATCTATTTTGACAATGAGTCTATCATTACTGCTATATTGCAGTCTTTGGAAGAATACGGCATCTTGGACAGCAATTTTCAGATGTTTGCATTGGGGAGGCGATGGCCTAGTGGTATTATCGCTAGACTGTTAATCTCGAAACTCAGCTAATGCTCTGGGGATGTGGGTTCGAATCCTGCCATGGCAGGTGGTGGAATTTGAATTCAGTAAAAAAAAACTCTGGAATTAAGAATTTGCTGATGACTATGAAACCATTGTTGATTATCGGGAAAAACCCATCAGGTTCACTAAGATCCTTTAGGGAAGGAAATCTGCCATCCTTACCTGGTCTGGCCTACATGTGACTCCAGAGCAATGTGGTTGACTTTCAAAGGTAACTAGGGATGGGCAATAAATGCTGGCCAGCCAGCGATGCCCATGCCCCACAATTGAATTTTTAAAAACTGCGTGCCCAGTCCCTGGAATTTGCTGTCAGATAAATAACTGTGGATGGTGTTAGCCTCACTGCTACTTCTACTGAAAAATACTGTCCATTATGGTTTCCATGCTCAGGTGCTCGCACAATTACAATTTCATAAAGGGAAGATGCAAGTTCTCAAGTTGTAGGGTAAAAGTTATATTTTGGATTTAGCAAACTTACAATTGTATCTTTATAACTGCCAATGCATGGTTCAAAATACTGCTTTCTAAGTTTCTCTACTGCCTGAGTGATTTTTGTGTGTTAATTAAAGAAAGTGAAATTAGAGCAAGAAATAAACAGAACTCATCTTTATTAGACACCACACCAATGTCAGCGTTAAGTCGCCTCTCCTCAGGAACCAAATTCTGCCCCAGAGGGACCTAAACCTCAAACCTCTAAAACCAGGATGATTTTTTTCAGTTTCCACAACAGCAACATTTCCAGATTCTACACAAAAATTGTAATTTTAGTATCATTGTATCCTGAAATATGGACTCATGCAAGCTGGAATTGGATATGAGGCACCAGAATTGACTATCATAAGGAGAGGAGATCTTTAGTTCTTTAAGCTGGGCTGGAATGGACCCAATGTTTTAGCCTATTGTACCATGAAATCCCTGGCAAAGTGCATTTTTTAAAAGGATGATTTATAGAATTTTTCTCACCAGCCCATTGTAAGGCACTGATTCCAGACATTTACATTATTAACAGATCACTTTATATTGTAAACGTCACTTCGTATTCTCCTTGAATATTATCATTTAGACAAGTAGCATAAAAATAAAATGAATGGCAGACAGGTGGCAGAAATAGTCAAAATATCTCTTTTATTCTGTTTGTTCTGATCCCTTTCATACAGAATTTGTTCTCACAGTGTCATGTATAAAAATAAATATATAAAATATATAAAATGTTTCTGTTGAATTATTTTTATGATTCATTTTAGCCACATAGGGTTTAAATACTATGCAATAATTTATTATAAATAATCAGACAAATTCTACTTAGAGAGTTCATTTTGGACCTGATATCATTGACAGTGGTGAAACCAGCAGCAGTTCCTATCACAATATAAAGAATTTAATTCAGTAGATTTAAGAACAAAGTGCAAAATGACATTATAACTCAACAACATTAGATTCATAGTCTTAGTAAATAAATAAATATTAATTTAAAATATTATAAATAGCCAAGTGTACATTACCATTTTCAGTCTCACAGAGCTGAACTAAAACCAATACTGCTGGTTCTGAACATAGAACAATGTTGTTATCTACTATAAAAGCAAATTTCATCCAGGAACTTGTGAACTAAAATGTTCATACAGTGTTGTTACTGCTGTCATAATGGAACAGTTGTCGGGATTCAATTCATGAATCGAATGGCTCGAACAGTGCTCTCCATGAAGAGAGCAAAGTTTCTAAGGATCACGTGAATTTTCAATTGCTTGTCCCAGACACTTTTAGGAGGCTTGTCTGGAATAAAAGGCCCCTTGTGCTGGTGTGTGATACTTTCTTGAATCTTGTTCTGGAAAACAGAGAACAAAACAGCATTCAGCAACAGTTTACATGCTCGTCCAAGAATATAGTGCAGCAAAATAAAAGCCTATCACTTGGGCATCAAATCCTCACTGAAACTTTGGTAATGACAAACTGGGATCTGAGGGAAATGGCAAACTCTAATTCAGGCTCTCACCACCTCAAGTCAGTCATTATATAGTTGGATTTCTTTGGCTTGCTAACCCAATGAAGGAGTGTCTCTCTGTTTAGTCTACCTTATAATAAATCCATGTCATTGCAAGGTTCTGGCTTAATTAATATTATTGCATATTGATATTCACATATAAGGACAGAGAGTCGACAGTATTACTAAGGATTGTACTTAAACATTTGTTGTGAATTACAGTGTAATACTTGCATGCCTTTCATCCACAGGCTGAGCCTTACATCACTGATTTCTGCAAAACCTGCAAGCAAATCTTAGGAATTCGCAGACTAACTTAAGCCAATATCCTATGTTATTATTAGCTTTGCCTTAAACAATGATATGGCTAGTTGAAAATCTATTATCTATGTAAACAAAACATCTTTGGATTGCTTACCTACATGTTTCAATGGGGACCAGCATTTAGTGAGTCAGCTAACTGCATAGAAACCATTTTCCACTAATGTTACTTGCAAAAACAAAACTGGACAAAGAAGCTTTCTAGTTTAAAGGATTTATTTTTCTCAGAGACATCCCCTTCCCTCACAGATGAGAGTTGAGAGTTAATTCTAAGATTGAGCACTCCTGGTAGTGAATGATATTTACAAGGGGCATTGGTTGGAAATTTGTGATCCCACTGTCCATCTAAATGAATTTACACAGAAGCAAGTCCACCATTTTCCAGGAGAACTGGCTGCTGAAATGAATCCTTTTGCTTCTATTTCCTGTATAATGGGTATTCATCGGACTGCTTAGTGAAGTTTAAGGCTTTTTAAGACTAAAGAGCACTTTGTACTAACAAATTTCCAGTCTCTTATGCACTATTGAAGTTTTTAACTCCAGTATGTATTTGTTTATGTGTAATTTCAAACATGATTAATTGAAAGCCTTTTGTATGTTTGTCTATTAATCCTTTTTAGTGGGTTAAGTGAATGTTGGCTACAATGACTAGATTACTTTGCTGCAGAAATGTGCTTTGTCTTGATTCATTGATTTAGTTGTTTTTCTGAAGTTCCCACTTGCTTAGTAATCGAGCTCTAAACAGTGCTTGCTTAGTAATACACTAGAAGCAGTGATTACCTGGAGAATCAGTAGATCAGCCAGATTTTCTATGTTGACCAGCAGTACATCCACTTGCTGCTTTTCATTCTGAATCCACTGGTTCACAAATAATAGATGCTTTTTGTATTCACCAAGGCCCTCAACAATCTTTGCCAAACATTTTTTCTACAAAAAAGACAAAAACTTCTAAAGTTATTGAACATTAATAAAGCTGTAAGGATTACCCTCAAATCTAAGCCAATTTAACTTGAGAAATTGCTATCACTTGAAGATAGATTTCTACTTTGCTACTGGTCCAGTACGTTTCTACATGAAGGAGATACACACATTGTACCACTGGCTGCAATAAGGACAAATGTGGAAAAATTATTTTGATAATTTAAGAAGAAACTATAATATTACACTTTTGCAGTGTCTCCCACAACCTCAGGCCATCTGAAAACATTTACAGCCAATTCAAAACATTTGAATATAGCCATTCTTGTGATATAGGGAAACAACAGCTAAATTGTGTGCAGAAAAGACCCACAAATAACAACATGATAGGGACCAGATGATCTTTTTTGTGATATTTAATTATGCACTCCAAAAACATATTCAAGAAATAACTGCACTAAAATATAATTATTATCATGGCAAAAAGTCAACTGTTAATGACTTATCCCTAAACATAAAATCCCTAGCAAAGGTGAAAGATGAGCAACCTAAAAGAGTAATTCTGTTTCTTTCTCCTCCACAGATGCAGCTTGACTTTCTGAGTATTTCTATCACTTTTTATTTCTTAAAATATATTTTGAAAGACAGAAATGGGTTTCATAATCAAATAAAGGCTATACTACGGTGAGATAGAAAGTACTTTTCTTTGAATATCAGGTGATAGGATACAATCAATTGCAACTTATCAACAATTGCTATGACCCTGGTTGCCACTTTAGGACAGAACAGGTTGAGTATGCGCTGTGCATTCTCCAACCAGCATGAGTAGCAATAGAACCAACGAGGTAAGTTTTGAATTATTGTTGTGGAGTCATGAGGATCAGAAGTGCTCCATTGTGTTCCCCAACCACACCTGCATCAGGCTTTTCCCACCGTCCCCCCTAACAATGATGGCACCTTCTCCACCAGACATGTCTTGCCGCTAACTGGGTGGCGTCTGATGTTGCAGCAGCCTGCACTAGGCAAGCTGCATCAGGCAGCTTACCTGGCACAGGCATAATTCACAAATTCAATTAAGTTGAGACACGTGCCTCGAAACAATTACAGCCTCTACTGTGGAATGGATAAGCTACTGGCATGATCCAAAAGCTGCCCACACGCAAGGTAAAATTGATGTAGTCTTTGGCTGAAGTGGGGTTATAGAGGGAGGGATACTTGGACGCAGGCATACAGACAAAATTCAGCCGGCATTTTAAATTCTGGCTTTATTAAGAAGCATTAAAAAGTAAATTTGGTTGGTTGCAGCTTGGGATTTATCTGTAAGACAAGTTAAGGGTGGCTGGTATCTCAAAACTGGAGTGTTGCAATTCCACGACTGTCAACGGAATATACTTGCAGCAAGTTTACGTGAGCGTTTTCAATTATAAATGGGACCATAGGAATTTTACATCGAAAGAGTTGGTGCAATGTTGAAGTTTTACCAATATTTAACGATTTTATAGAAGCAGAACGTGAATGCATCAGGCTTTTAATATAGAGTAGAGTTTTTAATGTATTTCAGATGTCAATATTATTCACTGACTGTCATGATGCAGTTGCAGGCTTTGTGCACTGAGTTTCTGAGGTCTAACACACAAACTCTAAACTATATATTCAGCCACTGACAACACCACCAGTATAATTAAAAAGACAAAAAGGAGGAATCTCAGAGCTGCACTTCATTCTGAAAGTTCATATAAAAGCTGCTATTTGCTCCTGTAAGTAATTAGATCATTGGAAATGCTCAATGACTGATTTACTGGCAGGTTCCAGCTATGTATGGGGATACCTACAGGAAGTCACTTCAATAATACTGCATGTTGCACTGGAAACTGCCATGTGAAGGAAAATGCTTTTTGTCGACCTTCGGAGAAAGCGAATTTGGAAATGAAGTGAAAATATCTTTACCTTTTGGAAGCCCCTCCTGAAACATCTGTCTCTCTTCCTAAGTTGTGGCAGCTGCATGTTGTACATCTGTAGCGAACTCATCTTCCCATCACACAAGGAAAAGAAGTCACACAACTGAAAAATAACACCCAAATTTGTTATTACAAAACAATCACTCTAATAAAGGAGGTTGGAAAAAAAGAGTTCAATTCGTGAATTTAACAACATTTAATTAAATAGCATCAACAATTTATTCTACCAAAGGGCTGATTCGAGATCTTATTTCAATATTAAATCATGCTTGCATTAATTGCTGGAAGTTCAGACTCACTTGCCGGTTGCGCAGTTCCGCAGCAACACTCTGGATGAAAAGAGCCAGGGGTTCCAGATTCACATCTGCAGCAGCGGCGGGTATTTCAGTGCTCACATAAAGGTCCTCAGAGTCTCCCGAAGATTCAGGGAACGGGGAGACGGCCACTGGAGACATCAAGGCGGCTGTCACCCACAGCGACAGCAGAAGGATAGGCTGCCAGGGAGCTGGAAGAAAATAAACAAGAAGGGCCCCGTCAGTAGCGGTTTCTCCCCGGAGAGCCACGGGCAAAGCTCAAAGAGCCAGAGTTTGTACTCACAGAGCGGCGAGGGCATCCTGGGGGTCGCGGGCTGTGGCGAGAGGGCAGTCTATGTGGAGCTGTCTTGGGCTCGGGTGCTGAGACCTTTGGTATCATCACCGACATCTGGCCGTTTATTTATTGTCCAGGGTAAATCTGTTGGATTCCCCAACGGAAACCCCAATAAGTTGTTTTGAAATCCGCGTATTTTTAACTTCCTCCTGACAGGAATCTCCAGTGTACGGGGGCAAGTGTCAATTTTTTAAAAGCAAAACTGCAAGTTTATAAATATTTTCCGTTGACTGAAATAATAGAAACTATAACACAGCCAAGCTATTGATATGAACTGACTGGCCAGGCTTACCACATATATAAAAAAACATGATGTGTAAATAAGCTAAATATTACAAATATTTTAGCAATCTGCTGAATGAAACCAGTTTCTCTCACTCATCTCTTCTGATTCTTTTTCTCATCCTCTTCCTCTCTCATTACCTCAGAGTAAAATTTCTTGTGGCTGATCACATCTTTTATGTCATTGGCATCTTTTTCTCGAGATTGAACTTGGTGAACAGGTGCAAGAAAGCACACCTCAACCACACAAAGGCTCTACACAAGCGGGAAATGTTTTTTGTCCACGCAATTAATGTGCAGTGCTTTTTATTATGCCCAGGTTTTACTGGAGGTGCCTGGACCTAAAAAAGATAGCACAAACAATTCATCAATGAGCAAGTTCCACATAACATAAGGAAGATGACCATCTGTACAGTTACAGCAAAACAATGTAAAGTTTATTTATTAGTAACAATTACTTACATTCACACTGCAATGAAGTTACTGTGAAAATACCCTAGTCGCCACACTCCGGCGGCGCCTGTTTGGGTACACTGAGGGCGAATTTAGCATGGCCAATGCACCTAACCAGCACATCTTTTGGACTGTGGGAGGAAACCTCAGCACCCAGAGGAAACCCCCGGAGACACAGGGAGAACGTGCAGACTCCGCACAGACAGTGACCCAAGCCGGGTATTAAATCTGGGCCCCTGGCACTATGAGGCAGCGGTGGTAACTACTGTACCACTGTGGCGCAACCCCCCCACCCCCCCACACTTCCAGTCTGCAACATCAGGCCACCCACCCTAATTTAAGCAGCTCCACAAAGTCCTGTGTGCCTGCTTTAAAGGATTGCGTTATTTTCCAAGACACTTTCAAATTCTGTAAATTTTGCAGAAAGATCAATTAAATATTTTTAAATTGCATGTTGCCGTAAAGTCTTCCATATTTTGCTTCTTTCTTGAACAAATTCAATGATTCTCAATCAACAATTCCTGAAATAATCAATTTCGCATTTGCTCAAAAGACATCTAACAAGGCTTCATGCAAAATATTATCGATTTAAATGCAAGTGTGCAAAATTGGAGACAACTTCATGGACCAAATTGAAATTGGTTGGGTGGTAGGAGGGAGAGAGGCAGGATAAAAGTGACACTCAAATTAGCATGCAGTGTCAAATGCTGACTAATGTCCCACTGGAATTAATGCTGAGACCTGAACTTTTCATTAGATGAGCTGGACGTGTGGACAATGGGGGGTATATTCAAGTTTGTAGTTGATATTGTAGGCCAGTGAGATTTTATTAAGCTCGCCAGTATGTGGTCTGCTATTTATTCTTCCAAGAATGGAAAAATTACTGGGGTCCCTGGACTAGTAAAGCTGTCACTGATGTCATGGTGAAGCGCTGGTTGTCCTAAAACTTCAATGTTTGTGTGTGCATTTGATAATAACCCAATGTTCTTACTCATATCTGTATTAGTTATGTTGAAAAGTAATATGTCAGAGGATGGTCTTTGCATGCAAAGTGAGACAGGGGAATGATGGTTAAGAACCAGATTCCTTTGTTGACCTACTTAAAACAAGTTGAGTTAGATATAAATGTAGGTAGCACAGCTGCTGACTGTTAGAGTGGAACACCCTCCAGAAGTTAGCATGTTGAAGTGACTGTAAGTCTGTTCCCTTGAATGGATAACACATCCCTTGCTGTAATTTGCAGTGCTCCTAATAAAGAAAAATAACTTTAGATGTACTGGATATTAAGTGAGAATCTCACTGTACAGAACATTGGTCAGACCTCATTTGGGTATCTCCAAGCATATGCGGGTTGGGTTGATTGGCCATGGAAAATTGCCCCTTACTGTCAGGGGACCTAGCAGGGTAGATATGTGTGGTTACGCGGATAGGGTCTGGTGGGATTGTGGCCGGTGTAGACTCAATGGACCAAATGGCCTCCTTCTGCACTGTAGGGACTCTATGATGTCATTATTGAGTTCAGTTTTTGACACTCATCTTAGGGAGGATGTATTGTCCAGTAATGGTTAAGCTGATATCTGACATCAAATGGAGTCAGCTATTGAAAAGAAAAGCTTACACTTGTATAATGCCTTTCAGACAGCCATCTGATGTCACAAAGTGGTTTACAGCCAATACAATTTCTATTGATGTCTAGTCATTGGTTACAGTGTGGGAGACAATCTCTACACAGCAAACAGCAATGTCATAATGGCGAGATCATCTGTTCTTGTGATGTTGATTGAGGAATAAAAATTTTCCAGGACACCACGGGTCACTCCTCAATTCCTCTTCTTTTATTTCCACTTGAGAGGCCTCAATTTAACACTCCACCCAAAAGACAGGCATCTCCAACAGTGCAGCTCTTCCTCAGCACTACACTGCAGTATTAGCCTTGATTTTTGTGCTCAAGCCTTGGTGTGGATTTTGAATCCATGAACTTCTGATTCAGAGGCAAGAGTGTCCAGTTGAGCCATGGCTGATGGCTCCTCCAAAAGACCCGGTAAACTTAGATTGTAGTTTCTAAAGATGAGAACGTTAAGGGGTCGGCTGGATGAGTACTAACTGGTGTGCCATAGGATTTTGTGCTGTGACCATGATTGTTTTTAATTTATACCAATGACCAATAATTTATAACAAGCTGGTTTTAAATCATCTCAATCCATTTTTCAGCAGATAGGCACACATTAAAACCTGCCTGGAATCATTAACCTAGCTAGTATTGATTTTGATTGACAATATAATCTGCTATTCTGAAATGTGAGAAGAGTAATTAGACTGAGAATATCATTTTCATTCCCAAAGAAGGAATCCAAAATATGAAAAAATCAATCATCCATGACTTAGTTGTAGCGCTCTTGTCTCTGAGTCAGAACATTGTGGGTTCAAGTCCCACTTGAGATGTTTGAGCACCTAATTCAAACTGACAGTCAAGTGCAAGGGAGCATTGCAATGCCAGAGGTGATACTATCTTTCAGGTGTGACAAGTTAAACCAAAGGGGGCTGGTTGGCTCAGTTGGCTAGATGCGGTTCAGAATAATGCCGACAGTACTAGTTTGATTCCTATCCCAGTGGAGGTAGACTTAGGACCTGCCTATTTGCCCTGCCCTTGAGAGTGGAAGGCAATAGCAAACCACCACTGACAAAAACAGTCCAGGATGCAGCATCAGCTGCAAAGGCAACAAAGACCTGCCTTCGGGCAGAGCACATATGAATAAATGAAACAAAAATGAAGTGAAATCAAGGCCCTAATTGCCCATTCAGAAGGATGTGAAAGATGCCATGGCACTCTTTGAGGAAGAGCAGGGCTGCCTAATGTTCTGGTCAATGTTTACACCTCAATCAGCACAACCAAAACAAATTACCTGGCCATTTACCTCATTGCTGTTTGTGACTTCTTGCTGTGTGAAAATTAGCTGCTCTGTTCCCTACATTACATCTTAGCTTGATGGCCTTTAGTAACTACACTTCAGAAAAACCTAATTGGCTGTAAAGCATTTTGGAGGTCCTGTGGAAAGTTGCAAATTGTTTCTTTCTCGATAGTTTGGTATGAATAGATTTTGAAACATCTTTCTGCATCAGATAGTTTTTCTTTTTTTGGGTTTGCTCTCCAGGTTGCCATCCGAAACCCACAGTTCCAACAGCTACCTAGCTGCTTGTTTAGACTGAACCCAACACTGCTCCGATTTGGTGTTCCTTCTGATCACGATATAAGCTTTCATCCAACCCTTATTCTTCATCAAGATCTCCTATTATCACCTTTGTTAACATTGCCTAGGAACATAGGAACATAGGATCATAGGAATTATAAGCGATAGTAGGCAATTCAGCCCTTCGAGTCCACTCCGCCATTCTATATGATCATGGCTGATCTCCATTTCATCCTAACTCCACTTCACTATATTTTCCCCATAGCTCTTTATCCCGCTTTTGTTCAAATATTTATCTATCTCTTTCTTGAATCCATTGATTGATTCTTCAGGCACAGCACTCTCGGACAGTGAGTTCCATAGATTCACAACCCTCTGTGAGAAGTAGTTTCTCCTTATCTCTGTCTTGAACCTCCCCCCTCTTACGCTACGACTATGACCTCTTGTCCTAGACTGTTCTAGAAGGGGGAACATTTGGTTAACATTTACTTTATCAATCCTGTTGAGTATTTTATATACCTCAATCAAATCCCCCCTTATTCTTCTGTACTCCAGTGAATACAAGCCCAAGCTATTCAACCGTTCCTCATTCGACAGCCCCTTCAATCCTGGAAACAATCTAGTGAACCTCCTCTGAACCGCCTCCAGTGCCACCACATCCTTCCTCAAAGAAGGTGACAAAAACTACACACAATACTCCAAGTGTGGTCTCATCAATGCCTTATACAATTGTAGCAACACTTCTCTACTTTTATACTCTAGATCCTTTGCAATAAATGCCAACATTCCATTTGCCTTCCTTATAACATTTTGCACCTGCATTCCCACTTTCTGAGACTCGTGCACAAGGACACCCAGATCCCTTTGCAAGGATGCCTTTTGAATCTGTTTCCAATTTAAATAGTAATTTGCCCTTTTATGTTTCCAGCCAAAATGGATAACCTTGCATTTATCCACATTAATCTCCATCTGCCAGATTCTGGCCTATTCCCCTAGCCTGTCAATATCCATTTGTAAGCTTTTTATCTCCTCATCACAGCCTACTTTCCCACTTAATTTTGTGTTGTCAGCAAATATCGCTATGTTATACTCTATCCCTGCTTGTAGATCGTTGATATAGACTGAAAATAGTTGTGGTCTGAGAACTGAATCCCATGGGACTCCACTAGTTACAGATCGCCAACGGGAGAAGGACTCATTTATCCCAACCCTCTGCTTTCTATCAGTCAGCCAATCCTTAATCCAAGCTACTACTCTACCCCCAACCCTTTGGGATCTAACCCTCTGCATCAGTCTCTTGTGTGGCACCTTATCAAATGCCTTCTGGAAGTCCAGATAGATCACATCCACAGGATTCCCATTATCTACCTTGCTGGTTACATCCTCAAGAATTCTAGTAGGTTTGTCAAATAAGACTTGCCCTTCACAAAACCATGCTGGCACTGGTCAATTGAGCATTGCTTTTCCAGGTGCTCAGTCACCTTTTCCTTAACGATTGATTCCAGCAACTTTCCCACCACAGAGGTTCAAGCTGACTGGTCAATAGATTCCCACTTTTTGCCTCTCTCCTTTCTTGAATAAGGGCGTCACATTAGCATGTTTCCAGTCCATCAGCACCTTTCCGGAATCCAAGGAATTTTGGAATATCATAACTAATGCATCCACTATCACTGCTGTCACCTCCTTTAACACCCTAGGATGTAGGCCATCAGGTCCTGGGGACTTACTTACTTTTAAATCCTTCAGTTTACTGTGTACCTTCTCCCTAGTTATAGTAATTTCACCAAGTTCCTCTGTATTAACTGCAGTTTTTGGGACAATTATTATCTTCTACTGTGAAATCAGAGACAAAGTATTGATTTAGTGCCTTTGCCATCTCCGAGTTTCCTATTATTACCTCACCATTTCCATCCTCTAAAGGACAAACATCTACTTTCACTATTCTCTTCCTCTTTATATACTTATAGAAACTTTTGGTGACAGTGTTTATGTTTTTAGCTAGCTTCCTTTCATAGCCTAATTTAACATTTTTGATATTGTATTCAGTCACCTTTTGTTAGCGTTTGAAGTTCTCCCAATCCTCCATGCTGCCACTAACTTTTGCAGTATTCTTTGCGCTCGCTTTTGCCCTTACGTTATCCTTGATTTCCTTATTAATCCATGGATGATTTTTCACCCTTTTGCAATTCCTCTTCCTCTCAGGAATTGTTGTAGGGTATTTCAAATTGGCCAGTAATGTCTTCTACTACAGATGATACAAAACTCATGAGGCAAGTATCTCTGCATAAAGGCATAACATTTATTTAAAGCAAAAACACAACAAGAAGCTTTCGGAGATCACCAAAAGGATTAGGTAAATAGAGCAACAGAATCTCTCCAATGAATCTAACATATACAATCAAAAACAAATCAATTATAGATTTTCTTATCGATCATTCCTGTCTCATATTAGTTTAAAATCAATTACATTCAGTAAACATACATCAATAATAATTCCTGACATATTCCTCAGCCAATTATAATTTACCATTTAGCATAATGATATTTCATTTGTTCATTCAACCCGGACACTAACTTGCATCTTGGCTGAACTCACTTCCCTGTTGCTAACTAACTATAGACGCTCATCATAGAGGTCAAAGCGAACATTCCCACCGACTCACTGCCAAGTTGAATAGACATGTGAACCTGTATCCAGGTACATATCTATTCTATGTCTGGGCAATGAATGCTCCTATACATAAAGTTGCAAAATATGTTCCCGCACCAGAAGCTTCCTGATATGAATTCTGCTAACTGCTAGGGTTCCCAGGCCTTTCCCTTGGGAACTCTTCACATTTACCATCTCTTGGCTGTAGTGAACAATGATTCATACAATACTTAAAATAAATTTTAAAATATCAATAATAGTTTAAAACCATAATTACTTGTTTGATTCTCTTACTGCATTCATATATATGTAAACCATTTGTCTCATTAGCTAACTAACTTTGTTTCAAGAATCATTTAACTCTTTACTGGTAAAACTGTCAGTGCCTTGTGTATTCTGTCTAAAACCTTAGTAGCTGATTAATAACTTCCCCCTTCAGGAATCTACCTTAGTTGAAATGTCTTTACTATCTCCCTAAACAACTGCCACTGTTCTTCTACCGTCCTCCCCTTTAATATTCTTGCCCAGTCCACTGGTGCCAACTCTTCCCTGAGGCCTGCATAATTACCTTTGATGTGGAGATGCCGGCGTTGGACTGGGGTAAACACAGTAAGAAGTCTAACAACACCAGGTTAAAGTCCAACAGGTTTATTTGGTAGCAAAAGCCACTAGCTTTCGGAGCGCTGCCCCTTCGTCAGGTGAGTGGGATGTCTGTTCACAAACAGGGCATATAAAGTCACAAACTCAATTTACAAAATAATGGTTGGAATGCGAGTCTTTACAGGTAATCATTATTTGGTAGCTTTTGCTACCAAATAAACCTGTCGGACTTTAACCTGGTGTTGTGAGACTTCTTACTGTAATTATCTTTGCCCAGTGCTAAAACTCGGGTATGTGATTCTGTCCTCTCACTTCCAATCTGAATTTGAAATTCTATCATGCTGTGATCACTCCTTCCAAGTGGATCCTTAACTATAAGATCATTAATCAATCATTCCTCATTAGACAATACCAGATCTAAAGTAGCCAGTTCTCTGGTTAGCTCCATAACATGATGCTCTAAGAAACAGTCCCTCATACACTCTACGAACTCTTCCTCAAGGCAACCTTTGCCAAGTTGGTTAATCCAGTCAACTTGCATGTTAA
Source organism: Mustelus asterias (assembly GCF_964213995.1). Classification (NCBI taxonomy): domain Eukaryota; kingdom Metazoa; phylum Chordata; class Chondrichthyes; order Carcharhiniformes; family Triakidae; genus Mustelus; species Mustelus asterias. Next base: position 95,029,039 of record NC_135802.1, on the reverse strand, counting down.
AGTCAACCTTAATTACTGTTGTGCCCTTTTCACAAACCCTCCTGATTTATACTATGCCCTAGTTCTGAAGTTCTGTTCGGGGCCTGTAATTTCTCCTAGTAATGTGTTTCTTTCCTTGCTTCTTATTTCTACCCAGACTGACTCAACATTTTGGTCTCCAGTGCCAATATCATTTCTGAATACAACCTTGATGTCATCCTTAACCAATGGAGCAACTCCACGTCCTATTCCTTGTTGTCTGTCCTTCCAGAATACTGAATATCCTTGGACATTCAACTCCCAGCCTAGCTCAGTCACTACCTCATGCCCACTGTTGCTGGAGATCTAGGCCAAAATTCTCCAGCCGTTCTGCTGCCAGTGAGAATGGAGGTTTTGATGCTCTGTTCATTGTAGTGGGATTGGAGAATCCCAGCTGTGGGCGAAGTTGGAGAATCCGGCACCTATTTCACCTTTCTCCATCTCCAGCCTTGAATAATCCAGTTATCTGATCACCTGCCTTCTGAACCCCCCCACCCCTCGATGTGAATTTCAACTCTGCAAGCTGCACCTTGTCCTGCTGAAGTGTCGCTCATCAATTATTCTTATTCTCTCTGATTTTCCTTGACAGCATAATCTCCAGAACATTGATTTTAAAATCTTTTTGTATTTTATTTATAAAGATTGCTTATATCCCAAAGACTTTCTCACAATGCTTAATTTCTTATCCATCTTTCTACCATACATCCCAGTTGGAGCTTTGTGGGGAATTGTTATAATTTAACTTCTTACCAGAAACTGTGTTTGCAGCAAAGATTTCAGACTTTCTTTTAAAACATGTTCATTTATTGGGGATGACGGTGATTGCTGACAGTAGCAGATATTTCAGTCATGGATTATATAGGAATACATAGGATATATGGCACAGAAAAAGGCCATTCAATCCAGCCAGTCTATCGTTCTTCATCTAAACCAGCTTTCTCTTAGTTGCATCTGTACCATTCGCTTCAACCACACTCTGAGATAATGAATTTCCAATTCTCAGCAGTCGTTAGGTAAAGAAGCCTCTTCTGAATTCCCTATTGAATCTTTGGGTGACTATCTTATATTGATAGCCTCTTAAAATCCTCACAAGTGGGAACACTCTCTCTGTCACCACTCCATTTGGTCACGCTTTCGCCTTTTTCTGAGAAAGAGGAGATCCAGCCGGGCCTTATGCACCTCTGCCGGGCGTGTTGTCGGCAGTGGGGGGAGAGGGGTCATGAGTAAATTAGTGAAAGTGCCCACCCCACCACCTTCCTGTCCAGCCCCCGAACTCACCCCCATAATACAGGAGGGTGGGGTGGTGTGGTCGGCCACTGAAATCAACAGCCTGCCTGCCACATTTAAATAAATAAACCAGGGTCAATTGGTCTTGTTAGCAAGTCAGTTGACCTGACAATATGCTGCCTAGGCCAAAAACGGTTGGTGTGGGCAGCTGAGCGGGAGGGAGCAGGCCGCTTCTTTACAAAATCTTTCCAAAGGGCAGGAGAAAGGTAGGGTACAATCTGTGGGGGAGATGGATGGGGGGGGGGGGGGGGGGTCCTTAGCAGATTGGGCCCACCCCTCTAAGATAGAATTCACCCCATTCTTCTTACCCAACTACTCCATAAAATACAACCCCTCCCATCTCCCCTTCTTCAATTGCCCAAGACCTTAGACTTACCTGGCTCATTGATCCATGGGCCTGATTACAGACCCAACAGTCTCAAGTCATTATTGTAAATTGTGAACAGTTATGGTTCCAGCACTGATCTTTGTCAAACGCCACTTTCTGCCACTCGAAATAATTACCGTTTATTCACACTCTCTGCTTTCTATATGAAAGCCTACTAACAGTCCTATCATTTGTCTCCTGATTCCACATTCTCTGATCTTAGTTATTACAGTTTACGATGCAATGCCTAATTGATGATCTTCTGAAAATCCAGATAAATTCCATCTACTGCGTTACCATTGTCTCATCTCTCTGTTGCCTTCTCAAACAAAAATTCAATTACGTTTGCTAAGTAAGAGCTTTCCTCTCAAAATCCATACTGACAATTCATTATATTTCTCATTTGTCTCCCTTTAGTAGGGATTTCATTATTCTCCTCCACCAATATTAAGCTGACTGGGCCATCCACTCAGGTTTCTCAGAGGTTGTGTGATCCCTCCAAATCCCCTCGGCCTGTGACCCTTCCAATGTCATTCTCTGACACCGCAGAGGGAGCAGCTGACTCACCGGTGGGTGACCAAAGTAAACCGGGGCCCTCCAGACCATGGCTCTCCAGAGGATGGCCACCAAAGTCACCAAAGGCAACGAGGCAAACAACTCCACAGGCTGCCTCTACCCCTGCTGCAGATGTCAGGGTAGCACCTAGATGAGGTAATAGGTTACATAAAATCAAGAAATATTGATCATGAGGTTGTGTGGACGAATGCTGTCACTGTGTTATCTGCAAATATATTCACTGCCAGTAAATAATGTCTACTGTTGTCTTTCAGCATCAGTATATAGGCTTCGTGAGGCCTCCCCCCATTGCCTCACCCTTATTCTCTCCCCCCCCCCCCCCCCCCGCTCCCCCCTCCCTCCACCCAACACTCGTAGTTCAGCTTCATGCAGCCACACCACCATTGATTCTGGAGAGAGAAGTGTCTGTGGCAGGGCCTTTCAGAGCCTCATGCAAACACTCCCCTGTGCACGTGGAGGCTTCAGCCATCGCAGTCTGACTGTCCTGAGCTTTTCCAGTGATGTCTGCAGGGTTTCCCTTTCAGCTGACTTGCTGAGCTGACCAGAATCTCTGCCCACCCACTGATTGTACTCCCGAGCAGCACCTGTGCCCATCCTACACGTGGCTCCGCTCACTTTTGGTTTTGAAGACAATGGCAGTCGTCAGATTTTTCATGAGATCCCCCATCATTTCCCCCCCCATCACTGTGAACAGCCCCCCCCCCACCCCCCCCCCCACCCCCCCCCCCCCCCGCCCCCCCGCACTTCAGTATCACCTTCCACCTCCCCACCCTTACCCTACAACCTGAACCCAGGGGAATGTCTGAAAACTCCATCCTCTTCCACATTGACCTCCCCAACTTCCTCATTCCCACCCATCATGTCTGTACTTGCCTGTCTCCACCAACTACCCTTACTGCCCCTTCTACCGATGCCACCATATCCTCATCCTTACCAAATCCCTCTGCCCCGCTCTCACACTCACCATTCCATCCTATCATGTCTACCCTCACCCCCTTACTTTCCCCCTTGCTTCCTCTTCCCCTCTCCAAGCTCCTAACTCCTGCCGCAGCTTCACCCCCGCAAAACCTCCAACAACTGCTTCACCCCACCTCTCTAAGATCTTCCTCTCCCAATAACACCGAAACCTTCCACTTGTTCCCAACCCCTTTGCCCTACCTTTACCATCCACGGTGAAGACCTTGAAGTTCCAAACTGGGTCTGAGATTAGCGAAGTCAAAGTTGCTGTGTGGTGACCCCATCTTGTGAGAGCTGCTTTACAATAGCGCCATATATTCAATGATCCACCCTGGACTTCCAGAAGGTATTCAACAAGGTACCTCACAAAAATTTAGGTCATAAGATAACAGCCCATGGTGTTAGAGATAGTATATTGACAAGGATATATAATTGGCTAATGGGCAGGGAACAGCAAGTGGGGATAAAGGGTTCTTTTTCAGGTTGGCAACTTGTAACTAATGGGGTTCCACATGGATCAGCACTGGGACCGCGACTGTTTACAATATATATTAGTGATTTAGGGGAAGGGAGCAAATGTACTGTAGCCAAATTTGCAGATGACATAAAGAAAGGTGGAAAGGCAAGTTGCGAGAGGGACACAAACAGTTTAGAAAGAGATATTGATAGGTTAAGTAAGTGGGTAAAAAGATGGCAAATGGAGCATAATGTGGGCAAATGTGAAGTTGTTCATTTTAGAAGGGAAATCAAAAAAACAGAATATTATTTAATTGGGGAAAAGCTGCAGAAAGTTACAACACAAAGGGACTTGGGTGTTCTTGCACACAAAACATAGAAAGTTAGCACACAGGTGCAGTGGGTAATCAGGAAAACTAATAGAATGGTGGCCCTTATTTCAAAGGGGTTGGAGTATAAGAATAAGGAAGTCTTGCTGCAACTGTACAAGGTAGTGGTAAGACCACATCTGGAGTATTGAGAGTTGTTTTGGTCCCTTCATTTAATTATATTATTTCATTGGAGGCACTTACTAGGATCATCCTCAGTATGGAGGGATTGTTTTATGAGGAAAAGTTGAACAGGTTGGGACTCTACTCATTAGAATTTGGAAGAATGAGAGGTGATCTCATTGAAGCATATATGATTCTTAAGGGGCTTGACAGGGTAAATGCTTAGAGAATATTTCCCCTCATGGGAGAGTCTAGGACCAGAGGGCATATTCTCAGAATTTAGGAGTGCCAATTTAAGACTGAGATAGGAGGAATTTCTTCTCTCAGAGGGTTGTGAGTCTTTGGAACTCCTTCCCATGGAGAGATGTGGGGACAGAGTCATTGTGTATATTTAAGACTGACATAGATAGATTCTTGATCAGTGGGAATCTAGGGTACGGGGAAAGGGTAGGAAGTGGACCTGAGGAACATTCGATCAACCATGATCCTATTGAATGATGGAGCATGGTCTGGAATGGGGGGGTGGGGGTGAGTTAATAGGTTGTGATGAACAAAGCATCGTAGCTGTGAGGGACAGCTCGGTGGATAGGATATTAGGATGTAGATAGGCTGGAAAATTGGGAGGGGATCCTGGATTCAGGATTCAATCCTGGACCGGGGAGCGGCGCGGGCTTGGAGGGCCGAAGGGCCTGTTCCTGTGCTGTATTGTTCTTTGTTCTTTGTTCAGGCTCGAGGGGCCGTACGGCCTGCTCCTGTTCCTATTTCCTATAGCCTTATGTGATCCTCTGCGGTTTGGTAGCTGCAGGCCTCTGGCATCTTCTCCTTGGTTGTCCATAATCTGAGCAAGTCCTGACTTTTGCATGCCATGTTGGCCCAGCTGTGTTCTGGACCGGTGTGTTTTCCAGCTACTGTAATGAGTCAGACATAGAGGGAAGATTCTGGTTAGGCCTTCATTTACATCCCATTAGCAGGATGCAGAGCGATTTCACACCAGCCTCCTGTGGGATTCCCAAACCGTCATGGTGGGCACCATTGGAAGACCCAGCCGTAAATTTACGCCGGTGTGAAATCGCTTTCTGGGACTCCCACTGAATACTCCCATTGATCCCGCCAGTGGGGGCATGGGAGAACTCCACTCCTTGAGTTCTTATCTTTTGCAGTAACTTTCATGTGGCACATTATCAAATATCTTTGGAAATCCACCTTGCCCCCTCACCCGCCTTGAAGATCTTTCTATCTCAGTATCTAACTGTTTATGAAAAGGGCCCAGTGTCCCAGATGACACCAAGATTGGTGGAGTAGTGGATGAGGTGGAGGGCTGTTGTAGGCTGCAAAGAGATATAGATAGGATGCAGAGCTGGGCTGAAAAATGGCAAATGGAGTTTAACCCTGACAAATGCGAGGTGATTCATTTTGGTAGGACAAATTTAAATGTGGATTACAGGGTCAAAGGTAGGGTTCTGAAGAATGTGGAGGAACAGAGAGATCTTGGGGTTCATATCCATAGATCTCTGAAGGTTGCCACTCAAGTGGATAGAGCCGTGAAGAAGGCCTATAGTGTGTTGGCGTTCATTAACAGGGGGTTTGAGTTTAAGAGCCGTGGGGTTATGCTGCAACTGTACAGGACCTTGGTGAGACCACATTTGGAATATTGTGTGCAGTTCTGGTCACCTCACTACAAGAAGGATGTGGAGACACTGGAAAGAGTGCAAAGGAGATTTACCAGGATGCTGCCTGGTTTGGAGGGTAGGTCTTATGAGGAAAGGTTGAGGGAACTTGGGCTTTTCTCTTTGGAGCAGAGGAGGTTGAGAGGAGACTTGATAGAGGTTTATAAGATGATGAGGGGGATAGATAGAGTGAACATTCAAAGACTATTTCCTCGGGTGAATGGAGCGGTAACTAGGGGGCATAACTATAGGGTTCATGGTGGGAGATATAGGAAGGATGTCCGAGGTAGGTTTTTTACTCAGAGAGTGGTTGGGGTGTGGAATGGACTGCCTGCAGGGATAGTGGAGTCAGAAACTTTAGGAACATTTAAGAAGCTATTGGATAGGCACATGGAGTACTTCGGGATGATAGGGAGGAAATAGCTTGATCTGGGTTTCAGACAAAGCTCGGCACAACATCGTGGGCCGAAGGGCCTGTTCTGTGCTGTACTGTTCTATGTTCTATGTCCTGCCTCAACCCCCTTTTTGTTGGCCTGTTCCAGCTACTGACCTCCATCTGTGTAAAGAAATGTTTCCAATTATCAGTATTAAATGTGTCCTTCACTCTGCTGCCTCAGCACAGGAGGTTTTGACTTCTCCTTCATGTTAAGTAACTTCCATAACTTCATAAGGCCCCATTTGAGAGCCCTCTTGGCCATGCAGAAGAGCCTTAGTTTATCGATTTTTCTTCATAGCTCTTCTAACTCCCTGCTGCATGATGCCAGCTAGACATCATCACATGATGATCATATCAATGCAATATTCCAGGTGCAACCTGACTAAGATGCTGCATCTGATTTACTCAATTAGCTCAGTGCCGAATGTCTCACCCCTGAGAGAATTTGCATTCGTAACTGGGCAATCTTAAGTAATGTCTCAGCAAGAGTAGAAAATAGAATTTCATGAAGTTATTAGTATCACCACGCAGACAATCGAAACTGAATTAAGGAACTGCTAAATTTTGGAAAGGTTTGTTAAAGCAACAAAGAAAAATTTAATAAAAAGAAATGCAATGTTCAAGCAGTATTTTTTGGGGGCATTGAACATGCATTTACACAAATAGATATCAACCAAGCAACTTTGCTGCAATCCAATCTAGTTTTAGGGTTTGGAATTAGTGTTCATTCAGATGCTAACATTTTAATGTTAATGGCTGGATAGTGAGTTGAATGTACTTGGTCTGGGAAGCAAATCTAAACATAGAACATTTGCAACACAGAAGAAGACATCAGTATGTCAGTGCTGGACAACAATAGAGTGGTCCAACCCAATCCCACTTTCCATTTTTTTGTCTGTAGTTCTGTGTGTTCCAATATTTTAAATGAATATCCAGCACGGTGGCACAGTGGTTAGCACTGCTGCTTCACAGCGCCAGGGACCTAGGTTCAATTCCCATCTTGGGTGACTGTGCGGAGTTGCCCGTTCTCCCCTTGTCTGTGTGTTTTCTCTGGGTGCTCTGGTTTCCCCCACAATCCAAAAAACGTGCTGGTTAGATGCATTGGCCATGCTAAATTCTCCCTCAGTGTACCCGAACAAGCTCTGGAGTGTGGCGACTAGAGGATTTCCACAGTAACTTTGGCCCATCATGTCTGCACCAGCTCTCCAAATTTTTAAAAATATTCATTTGTGGGACATGGGCGTCGCTGGCTGGCCAGCATTTATTGCCCATCCCTAGTTGCCCTTGAGAAGGTAGTGGTGAGCTGCCTTCATGAATCACTGCAGTCATGTAGGTTGACCCACAATGCTGTTAGGGAGGGAATTCCAGGATTTTGACCCAGCGACTGTGAAGGAACGGTGATATATTTCCAAGTCAGGATGGTGATTGGCTTGGAGGGGAACTTGCAGGTGGTGGTGTTTCCATTTATCTGCTGCCCTTATCCTTCTAGATGGAAGTGGTCATGGATTCGGAAGGTGCTGTCTAAGGATCTTTGGTGAATTGCTGCAGTGCATCTTGTAGATAGTACACACTGCTGCTACTGAGCTTCGGTGGTGGAGGGTTTGAATGTTTGTAGATGTGGTGCCAATCAAGCGGGTTGCTTTGTCCTGGATGGTGTCAAGCTTCTTGAGTGTTGTTGGAGCTGCACCCATCCAGGCAAGTGGGGAATATTCCATCACACTCCTGACTTGTGCCTTGTACATGGTGGATAGGCTCTGGGGAGTCAGGAGGTGAGTTACTCGCCACAGTATTCCTAGCCTCTGACCTGCTCTTGTAGCCAATGTGTTTATGTGGTGAGTTCAGTTGAGTTTCTGGTCAATGGTAACCCCAAGGATGTTGACAGTGGGGGATTCAGTGATGGTAACACCGTTGAATGTTAAGGGGTGGTGGTTAGAGTGTCTCTTATTGGTGATGGTCATTGCCTGGCATTTGTGTGGCACGAATGTTATTTGCCACTTGTCAGCCCAAGCCGGGATATTGTCCAGATCTTGTTGCATTTGACCATGGACTGCTTCAGTATCAGAGGAGTCGCGAATGGTGCTGAACATTGTGCAACCGTCGGCGAACATCCCCACTTCTGACCTTATGATGGAGAGAAGGTCATTGATGAAGCAGCTGAAGATTGTTGGACCTAGGACACTACCCTGAGGGACTCCTGGAGGGATGTCGTGGAACCGAGATGACTGACCCTCCACAACCACAACCATATTCCTATGTATCATTTATGACTCCAACCAGCGGAGTGTTTGCCCCCTGATACTCATTGATTCCAGTTTCGCTAGGGCTCTTTGATGCCACACTTGGTCGAATACGGCTTGATGTCAAGGGCTGTCACTCTCACCTCACCTCTGGAATTCAGCTCTTTTGTCCATGTTTGAACCAAGGCTGTAATGAGGTCAGGAGCTGAGTGACCCTGGCGAATCTCAAACTGGGCATCACTGAGCAGGTTATTGCTGAGCAGGTGCTGCTTGATAGCACTGTTGATAACTCCTTCCATCACTTTACTGATGATTGAGAGTAGACTGATTGGGCGGTCATTGGCTGGGTTGGATTTGTCCTGCTTTTTGTGTACAGGACCTACCTGTAATTTTCCGCATTGTTGGGTAGATGCCAGTGTTGTAACTGGACTGGAAGAGCTTGGCTAAGGGAGCGGCAAGTTCTGGAGCACAAGTCTTCAGTACTATTGCTGGAATGTTATCAGGGCCCATTGCCTTTGCAGTATCCAGTGCCTCCAACCATTTCTTGATATCACGTGGAGTGAATCGAATTGACTGGAGACTGGCATCTGAGATGCTGGGGACCACTGGAGGAGGCCATGATGGATCATCCACTCGGCACTTCTGACTGAAGATTGCTGCGAATACTTCAGCCTTACATTTTGCTCTGATGTGCTGGGCTCCTCCATCATTGAGGATGGGGATATTTGTGGAACTTCCTCCTCCAGTGAGTTGTTTAATTGTCCACCACCATTCTCGACTGGATGTGGAAGGACTGCAGAGCTTAGATCTGATCCGTGGGTTGTGGGATCATTTAGCTCTGTCTATCACTTGCTGTTTTTGCCATTTGGCATGCAGGTAATCCTGTTTGGTAGCTTCACCAGGTTGATACCTCATTTTTATGGATGCCTGGTGCTGCTCCTGGCATGCCCTCCTGCACTCTCCATTGAACCAGGGTTGATCCCCTGGTTTGATGGTAATGGTTGAGTGGGGAATGTGCCTGGCCGTGAGGTTGCAGATTGTGCTGTTGATGGCCCACAGCGCCTCATGGATGCCCAGTCTTGAGTTGTTAGATCAGTTCGAAGTCTGTCCCATTTAGCACGGTGATAATGCCACACAAAACAATGGAGGTTATTCTCAATGTGAAGGTGGGACTTCATCTCCACAAGGACTGTGAGGTGGTCACTCTTACCAATACCGTCATGGACAGATACATCTGTAACCGGCAGGTTGGTAAGGATGAGATCAAGTATGTTATTTCCTCTTGTTAGTTATTTTCCTCTTGTTATCGCTTCTCGGCCTTTTGGCTAAGATCAAGTGTAGTATGGTCGGCAGCCCATGGTCGGCCGCACTTGGTTGAGGTCATTAGGTTACACTGAAGCTTCATATGTTTCATATGAAGCAATTTTTAAAAGCGGCATCTCGGCCTTTTGGCTAAGATGCAAATGAGCTCAAGTCTTGGAGGAGGAACCTCCCCCTTCTCCAATCAGCTTGGCTCATGTAGATCAGGCCCAGGACAGGGTGGTTTGGTCGCTTGCCCTGTCTTGTCAGCCTGGATCTGAAATGTCTCAACTTGTTGAGACTCTGAATTGGATTTGATTTGATTGAATTGGAAAAGTATTTTAAAAAAATTTCCTCTTGTTAGTCTCGGCCTTTTGGCTAAGATCAAGTGTAGTTATGCGGATGCTGCAGTTGGTTGAGGTCATTGGGTTGCATTGAGGCTTCATATGTTTCAGATGAAGCAATTTTTAAAAGCGGTATCTCGTCCTTTTGGCTAAGATGCAAATGAGCTCAAGTCTTGGAGGAGGTGTTGCTTTGCTCCTCCAATCAGCTTGGCTCATGTAGATCAGGCCCAGGACAGGGCAATTTGGTCGCTTGCCCTGTCTTGTCAGCCTGGATCGGAAATGTCTCAACTTGTTGAGACTTTGAATTGGATTTGATTTGATTGAATTGGAAAAGTACAAAAAAAAATTTCCTCTTGTTAGTTCCTTCACCACCTGCTGTAGACCCAGTCTAGCAGTTACATCCTTTAGGATCCGACCAGCTCGATCAGTAGTGCTGCTGCCGAGCCACTCTTGGTGGTGGACATTGAAATCCCCCACCCAGAGTACATTTTGTGCCCTTGCCACCCTCCGTGCTTCCTCCAAGTGTTGTTCAACATGGAGGAACACTGATTCATCAGCCAAAGGAGGACGGTATGTGGCAACCAGTGAGATGTTTCCTTGCCCATGTCTAACCTGAAGCCATGAGACTTCATGCAGTCTTTCAATGTTAAGGACTCCCAGGGCAGCTCCCTCCCGACTGTATACCACTGTGCCGCCACCTCTACTGGGTCTGTCCTATCGGTGGGGCAGGACATATCCAGGGATGGTAATGGTGGTGTCTGGGACGTTATCTGTAAGGTATGATTCCGTGAGAATGACTATATCAGGCTGTTGCTTGACTAGTCAGTGAGACAGCTCTCCCAATTTTGGCACTAGCCCCCAGATGTTGGTAAGGAGGACTTTGCAGAGTCGACAGGACTGTTTGTTTTGACGTTGTCTTTTCCGGTGCCAAGGTCGATGCCAGGTGGTCTGTCGGTTTCATTTCTTTGTTGAGACTTTGTAGCGATTGTTACATCTGAGTGGCTTGCTTGGTCATTTCAGAGGGCAGTTAAGAGTCAACCACATTGCTGTGGCTCTGGAGTCACATGTAGGCCAGACCAGGTAAGGATGGCAAATTTCCTTCCCTAAAGGATATTAGTGAACCAGATGGGTGAACCAAATGAGCATCCTCTGTAATCCTTCTTCCAGTTACTTTAAATCAATCCTCGTTATTACTCTTCACTAAGGGAAATATATTACTCCACTTTTTCTCAGCCCCCCATAATTTTCGGCACTTCAATTAAACCTCCCTGTGTCATTTCTGTTCCAAAGAAAACAACTGCAGCCTATCCAATTTTTCCTCAGCACTAAAATTACATGATTGGCACTGACTGACCACCAAATTGGCTGAATCACTAGTAGCTCAGTTGGGGTAGCCCTCTTGCTACTGAATTGTAAGTTTCTGGGTTCAAGTCCAAACCAGGGCTTCATCAGCAATATTAAAGTTGATGTTCCCATGCAGAGCTGAGCGAGCTTTGCACTGTCAAAGGCGCCATTTTTTGGATGAGACATTAAACCAACGGCCCTTCTACGTGCTTGGAGCACTTGTTTGAAAAAGAGCAGTGGAGTTATCCCTAATGCCCTGACCAGTATTTTCCCTCTATCAATACAACAAGAAGCAGATTAGCTGGTCCTTATCAAATTGCTGATTGCGTGAGTGCCACTTAGCCGCTGCATTTCCTGCATTACATTGGTGACTGCACTTCAAAGAATATTTCATTGTCTGTTAAGCATGTTGAGATATTGGGTGGTGGTGAGAAGTGCTACATGAATGTGAGTTTGTCTTTTTACTTCCTTCAGCTTTGGCTGGATCTTTGGATAGATGTCCATCCTGTAGGCCAGAAGTCCCTACTGAAACCTTCAAGAAAAGGATACACATTGCAAGTCAGGAAATTATGTAGCTTGGACCCACTATTACTTTCATTGTGGCCTGCCTGACTGCAGCCTGTTCCTATTAAGAGTGATACAAGTGATGGCCATTTCCAGATAAAATTAAATAGGTTCTCAGCAGAAAAACTGGATGAAACTTTGGCAGATATTTTATCCTGTTGTGCATGGATTGTGTTACGTTAATTTACTGCTTGTTTTTATTCCCAATGCTAGTACTGATCTCTTGCTTCCAGGGCAAGCATGCAGAACAACAATTCCTTAAATTCGATACAGCATTGAGATAAACATAAAATACTGCAGATGCTAGAGTCTGAAACAAAAACAGGAAATGCTGGAAAATCTCAGCAGGTCTGACAGCATCTGTGGAGAGAGAATAGAGCCAATGTTTCAAGTCTAGATGACAATCTGCTCTGAAGAAGGGTCATCTAGACTCAAAACGTTGGCTCTGTTCTCTCTCCACAGATGCTGTCAGACCTGCTGAGATTTTCCAGCATTTTTCTGTTTTTATTCCAATATAGCATTGTCGTGTTTGTGTAATTACTTTTGCAACAATCAGTATTTATATGGCCTCTTTGCACCCCAAAGTATTTACACATAAAGTTCCCAATAATCTATTTTATGCTCGTAACAATGCATCAGCAATGATGTTATCTCTCCCAGCCAAATGAATTGTTTCCAAATTAAATGGCTGCTGTAACAAATTCCACCTAAATAACCAGGTGTTCCGATTTTGAAATCTCCAGAAATTTTAGAGGATTATGGTCTCTATATATGATTGTTTCTGCTGAATTACTGGCTACATAAATCTCAAAATGTTATAATGCCAATACCAAACTTCAAGTCTTTTTTTCAATTGTAGAATACTAATGCTGATGAGGATTTAATTTTCTTGAGGAATACTCCATAGTCTTCTCAGTTCCAAGTTCATCTTCCTGTAATAACACAGCCCCCACACCAATGTCACTATCATCCACAGCCAGTTTATACTATTTGCCATAATTTGGTATGGCAAAGACCGGTGCTGTTGTCAACAGTTTTTAAATGTTGGAATGCAGTTTGGCAGACCTCTCTCCAGTTACTTTTCTTGCTCTTCTTCAAGAGTTCTGTTAGTGGTTCTACCACATCGCTAAAGTTCGGCATAAACTTCCAATAAAATCCATTAATTCCCAGAAATCTTGAAATCTCTTTTCTTCTTGGAGGTTCTGGAAAATCCCAAACGGTCTGTAATTTCGCATTTTATGGAACCATCTGAGGGATCAATGACGAGGGGAAATATATTTAAGGTAAGAAGCAGAAGGTTTGGAGGGGATGTGAGGAAAAACGTTTTCACCCAGAGGGTGGTGGGAGTCTGAAACTCATTGGCTGAAAGGGTAGTGGAGGCAGAGACCATCATAACATTGAAGAAGTGTTTAGATATGCACTTGCGATGCCAAGACTGTGGGCCAAGAACTGGAAAATGGGATTGGGATAGTTAGATGGTTTGCCTTTGAGCTGCACAGACGCGATGGGCTGAAGGGCCTTTTTTCTGTGCTGTATACCTCTATGCCTCTATGTCCCATTTTGTGTTCTAAAATATGAAATTTGAGTTTGAACAAATTTGCTTTTTGTCAAATTCATGACTAGATTAGCATCTTATTAGCATTCAAACAGTTCTTTTTGTGTTGCAAATGTTCTTCCCAACATTGACTAAACATCACTAAATCATCAAATGTACACCGCACAGTAACTCAGCCCTGAATAATTTTATTTGTTAGTCTCTGAAATGTTGCAGGTGCGTTCTTCTTCCCGAACGGCACAACTTTAAATTGGTAAAGTCTATTTGGCACCGTGAATGCTGAGATTTGCTTTGCTCTCTCAGACAAAAGTATTTGTCAATATCCCTTTAGCAAGACTCTTTTTGTGATCAATTTAGACTGTCCAACTCTTTAACTGCAACCCTCCAACCGTGTTACAGAAAACAAATCCCTCTTGGTGACTTTCCTGTAGTCTATGTCTTTGTGTTCCATTGGGTGGCACGGTGGCACAGTCATTAGCAGGGACCTGGGTTTGATTCCTGGCTTGGGTCTGTGTGAAGTTTGCATGTTCTCCCCGTGTCTGCGTGGGTTTCCTCCGGGTGCTCTAGTTTACTTCCACAGTCCAGAGATGTGCGGTGTAGGTTGATTGGCCATGGTAAATTGCCACTTAGTGTCAGGGGGACTAGCTAGGGTAAATGCATGGGGTCATGGGGATAGGGCCTGGATGGGATTGTGATCGGCACAAACCTGATGGGCCGAATGGCCTCCTTCTGTACTGTAAGGATTTTATGATCCCGCTTCAGCACGGATTACGATAGGTGAACATCAATCACTAAAGCTCAATTCAATATTGTCATTTTGGAGCACACATTCAATTTCCTTCTGTACTTGTGCTAACTTTGCTGAATTTTACCTAGATGGATGTTGCTTTATTGGAACTGTTTGCCCCACATCTACATCATGCATTGCTATCTCCTTTCTATCTAATTTATTCCCATAACTACATTTATAAGCCTGCAGTAACTCTTCCAATTAACCCCAGCTCTCACCTGGAAGATAATAGCCAATTGTTCACATTTTTCAGTACTTCCTTATTACCCAAATGAATTAGAGGAAAGACACTCTCTGAATTTAAACCTTTTTTTCTCCCTGCTTCGGCACGGTGGCACAATGGTCAGCACTGCTGTCTCACAGCGCCGGGGACCCGGGCTCGATTCCCGACTTGGGTCACTGTCTGTGTGGAGTTTGCATGCTCTCCCCGTGTCTGCGTGGATTTCCTCCGAGTGCTCCGGTTTCCTCCCACAGTCCAAAAATGTGCAGGTTAGGTTGATTGGCCTTGGTAAACTGCCCCTTAGTGTCAGGGGGATTAGTAGGGTAAATATGTGGGGTTACGGGGATAAGGCCTAGGTGGCATTGTTGTCAGTGCAGCCTCGATGAGCTGAATGGCCTCCTTCTGCACTGTAGGAATTCTTACTACCAAGACCTCACAATTGTACTCATCTCCTCTATCCCATGTTAATATGCCAGATTCTGCGAGATTTCCATCTATCTGGCATGTGTACCAGATCATTTACTTCACAGTTTTCTTTCAATCTGACATGGTCCACTAAATCTAGCTTTCAATCCTTCGCCCGACACCGGTAATAACACTCGCATTTTCTCCTCTGCTACAAAATTGTGGGTGGGTTTTACGACCTCAATGCGCCCATGTTTGGGTATGGAAATGTCATAAAATCAGACGAGAAGCATCTAGGGGGAATGGCACCCATTTTGGCGCTGGTTCCCATTTTACCATGGTAAGAAAACTGGCACGATTGGGAGCCCGCCCAAACCAGGCGAGATGTCAATTTACATGTTTTTGCATTCATCGTAATGTCATTAACAGAACTTCACGCTCAAACATTCCAGCTCGCCTGCCTTTACCACCTCACTTGCTGCAACTAGATTGGTCTGGAAAACACCTCCATTATATAAGTTGGAGTCTGGTACTGCATTAGTGTGGACAAGCGTGGAGGTATGTCTCTGCATTCAAACTGCTCAGAGGGGACTATTTTGTGGTGGCCATGTTGCGTTTCAGGTCGGGGGGGGGGGCGGGGCTGCAAGTGTGTGGGCGGTTGAGGGGCTCTTGTTGCTCACGGGGTCCCGCCCCGGACTTCCAGCACGGGCCCAGGTCGGGGCCCTGACCTCGGATCACAGGGATCACTCATAATCCTAGTGCTGGAGGCACTGCTGCAGGTGAAAACTGACAGTGGTGCCTCCTCAGGGCCGTTAAAGCAGCACTCACTGTCTGTGGCCACGACTGCACGGGTTCTGGGTCTCTGCCTGTGAGTGGGGGAGGGAGAGGGGGACGGGGGGGTGGATCGGGGCTGTGTTACTATTCTGGAACCTGTGGAGGGTTATGGACAGTGTGTTGTTGTTTGGGGTCTGTGGAGGGGGGGGGGGGGGGGGAGGGTATGGGGAGTGTGTGTTGCAGGGGGTCTTTGGGGGGTATGGAGAATGAGTGTTGCTGGGGGTCTGTGTGGAGGTATGGGGAGTGTGTGTTGCTGGGGGGTTTGTGTGGGGGATATGGGGAGTGTGTGTTGCCGGGGGGTGTGGTGGGATATGGGGAGTGTGTGTTGCCGGGGGGTGTGGTGGGATATGGGGAGTGTGTGTTGCTGGGGATTTGTGGGGGGTATGGGGAGGGTGTGTTGCAGGGGGGTTAGTGGGTGGCATGGGGCGTGTGTGCTGCTGTGGGGGGGTATGGGGAGTGTGTGTTGCTGGGGGTCTGTGGGCGGGGATATGGGGAGTGTGTGTTGCTGGACTGGGGCAGTGAGCAGAGTTCTTTAACCTCTCCATCTGTCTCTCCCCTTCCCCAAATTCCCTCTCCCCCTCTTCAGATTGGCGAGATGGCTTTTGTAATGCAACTGATCGATTTTGCTGTTCTTTTGGTTGCTGCTGGAGCTGAGGAGGAGGAGCAAGAGGAGGAATTGCGGGCACAGGAGGCCCAGGCTTTACCACTCACAGGAACAGAAGGAGGTGGCCACCGGAGGCAGAATGTGGCTGCCATTCGCCCCAGGGAGGGGGGGGAGGGGGGCCAGGAGAAGGAGGGAGCGGAGACCTCGGTAGTTCCGCACACGAGTGTCCTTTGAGCAGCTGTCGGATATTGCGTGCCACCAAAGGCTCCGGCTCCGAAAGGAGACAGTGCAACACCTGTGCCATTCGTTGCAAGACCCGGCACCTCAGGGCATGGGATGGCACCAACTCCCAGTGGCTGTGAAAGTGACGGCCGCCTTAAACTTTTCACGTCACCAGGACCTTTCAGACTGCCAGTGGAGACCTATGTGGCATCTCACAAGCATCTGTCCACAAGTGTGTGACAGATGTCCTGTATGCCCTGGCTGGCCAGTATGTCAACTTTGACCTGGACCAGGCCCAGCAGGAAGCCTGGGTTGCAGGATTCGCAGCCATCATGGGGGTGTCAAATGTGCAGGGGGCTATAGGTTTCACCCACGTCACCCTCAAGGCCCCGGTTAAGAATCCAGCAAGATTCGTGAAAAGAAAGGGCTTCCATTTAATAAATGTGCAATTGGTGTGTGACCATCTGCTGAACATCATGCACGTCTGCGCCAGACACCCCAACAGCGTACATGACAGTTTTATATTGAGGAGTTTTGATGTCCCAGAGATCTTTGAGGAGGAGCCCAGGCTGCAGGGGTGGCTCGTGGGGGATATGGGGTACTGCTTCGGATTTGCCTGATGACGCCTGTGCGGAGGCCTGAGACTGAGGCGGAGACTCAATATAATGAGGCCCACATTGTCATCCGTAAAATAGTGAGCAGTGCATAGGGCTCCTCAAAATGCGATTCAGGTGCCTGGACCTCTCTGGTGGGGCCCTACAATATAGCCCCCTGATATTGTCCTGCATTTGTGTGATGTGCTGTGCCCTACACAACCTGGTACACCAGCGGGCAGACTTTCTGGAGGAGGAGGTTTTGAAGGCCTATCAGCCAGGCGTCACTGGAGAGGAGGCAGCCCAGCAGGAGGGGGAAGAGGAGGATGACAACAAAGACTAACACCCACCCAGCTGCTGGAAGGTTGGCAGCAGCAAGGATCAGGCATGCAAGGGCAGCGAGGGAGGCCCTGATCAACACACAGTTTGGCCACTAGGAGTCTCTGTTGCCACACGCTGGTTCCTGTTGGAGACAAATCTGAGACAAATTAATCACAGGTGGGTGGTAAAATGACATTTATTTGTGCCAATAAAAGTGTCTTAACGATAAGTAACAACATGCAAACATGATCAATTTCCCCTTAGTGTCGGGGGACTAGCAGGGTAAATACATAGGGTTGTGGGATAGGGTCTGGGTGGGATTGTCGTCGGTGCAGGCTCAATGGGCTGAATGGCCTCCTTCTGCATTGAATGGATTCTATAATTTTAAGACCCCAGCTGGGATAAGGCCTCCTGCTGAGAGCCCTTCCCCTCCCCTGCAACAGATTCCTCTCCTCCATTTGTGAGCCCCTTCATCATTGCTGCCTCTGCAGCATCTCCCAACTAATGCTTCAACCAAAGCTGGACTACTGCTACAGCACCAGTGACTGACAGCAAATGGTGTACCCAGTGCCCTTGCTCTCACAACCACCGCTTCCCCTGAGTGCAGCGCCACTCACTGCAGATATCACCACAACTCCTCTGTCAAGAACTTCTACACAATCAAACAGAGTGAGTAGAAAGTGGTCAGAAACTAATCTGCAAATTGCTTCTTTTATTCTTTCATGTAACATGGGTGTCACTGGCAAGGCAGCATTTGTTGTCCATCCCTAATTGAACTGAATGGTTTGCTCGGCCATCTCAGAGTCAACCACAAGTTACATCCTTACCAGACCAGGTAAGGATGGTTCATTTTCTTTCCCAAAAGGGGTATTAATAAACCAGATGGGTTTTTGTAATAATGGCTTCGTAATCACCCTTACTTCTTCCAATTTTAGATTTATTCATTGAATTTAAATCCCACTGAGCTGTTGTGGTGGGATTTTAATCTCAGCCCTCACAGCACTAACCTGGGCCTCTGGATTACCAATCCAGTGACATTACTCCACACACCATCTCCTCTATGTTGTTGATGATCTCATTAAATAGCACTGTTGAGGGGTCCTTCACGCTGCTATAATTTTGTTTAGTTGTGTGCGTTTAAGACATGATGTTAACTAGTGTGTTGAGCTCCAAAATGAGAATGTAGGGCTCTATTTTACCATTTTGATTCTAAGTGCTGGGTGGACTTGAAACTGGGAGTGTTTCAGATCTGACTTTTAGACCCGTTCTTAGGCGCCCCATCGCACTCTACCTGAAAAAATATCAGTGATTCTGAATTGGCTGCAGAAGCCTCTGGGTGGGGCTTAACGCGCCTGAAACACTACAGCTCCGATTGGCGCCTCCAACTACACATGCGCAGTGAAAAAAAAGAAAAGCACTCCCCTGCCACATGGCTCCCAGGCCATGATAATGCCTCCCCCTGGCCCCCGCGGATATTGCCCCACCCCCACAACATTACTGACCCCCTTGCCCCCCACTGATCACATGCAGAGTAACAGCGGACCCCCCCGCCGCCCCCCTGCCGCCCCCCCACCCCCCCAGAGAGCCACCTGACCCACCTTCCTCCCCCCTCCCCGCCACCAGACAGCCATCTGAACAGTCTGTGTAGTGTGTATTTGCCCTACGTTATTACTTGGTGTCGCAAACTGCATCAAAAAACTTATACCATTGCGTCTTGACTGATCTTTGTGGGGCCAGGGAAAGCATGAATGCTGAGCGCCATGGGGAGGGAGGACATTTGAGACTTCAGCAGTGGTCTTCTCCAATTGGCAAGTTGTTTGGAGTGTAAGAGCTGCTCCCCCCATTGAGCAGAAATGAGGCCTGAGCATGCTAACGATTTGGGTCTCTGACCATTTCCATCAGATGGACAGCAGGCACGCTCTCACCGAGTCCCGCACAATAGAAGCTGGTACATCAAAATTGATCCCACAACTCTATGAAATTTGCATAAGGCGCCATTTTCTGGCCCTCCCTTTAGACTAACTCCCTACGCAGGGTCAAAGCTGTGAATAATTATAACAGTGAGCTGACAGTGGAAAATTGTGCCCTGTCATTTCACTGCAATAATGTGTGGTTTTGCGCAAGAACTTAACCATTCCTGAGAGGACTGTGCCAGGTCTGAACATCGCTGTTCTAAATTGATACCACATTTTATGTCAGTGTTATATGTTTACAGATGATATCATTTAACTTCTCCATAAATAATGCTGCAAAAAACAATGAGTGGGATTTTCTGCCTCGGTTTTTGGTGGGCTGGGCCAATGGCAGGAGTGGAAAACCGTGCGAGGGGCCCAAAACATGAGTTACTCCGGCAAGATTTCCCGTCATGATTGTCCCCACCCTGTGTCATGAAATGAAGGGAATTCTGACGCTGAACATTTACATCAGATTATCAGGCCGATTATAAGGCCTCTGTGCCTGATAATTCCCCATTACATAATCTATTCATGTTGGCATAAGGGCACACAGATCAAAATCATGCCAGGTCTCGCATGGCGTGCACTTGGCGAACAGAACATCGGCGAGTGTATCCTTCAGGGGGGAGCGGGTCATGCCCTGGCAGTATCGGGGGGCAGTGTCAGGGTGGGGTGTTCCATGGGGTGGGGTGTTCCATGTGGTGGGTGGTATAGCATGGGGGGGGGGGGGGGGGGGTGTTCCATGACTGGGGGGTGTTCCATGTGGTGGAGTGTTCCATGGGGTGGGGTATTCCATGTGGTGGGGGGTATAGCATGGGGGGGGGCGGTGTGTTCCATGACTGGGGGGTGTTCCATGTGTTGGGGGGTATACCTTGGGGGGCTGTGTTCCATGACTGGGGGGTGTTCCATGTGTTGGGGGCCTGATGTTTCGGTGGGTGGGAGGGGAGTGTCTTGGTGTGGGAGGTGTTCAGGGATAAGGTTCCATTTTTTATTTTTTGTATTGGGACGCCCTTTAAACTGGCACTCCAATCTTTCAAAGTTTAAATTGCTGTACGGACGGGCTCTGCCAGCATTACCTCATGGACCCTGGCCCTTCACTTTTTCTTGCCTATGAGCCGAAGGATATGGTGGAGAAGGCTGCTTTTGGGGCTGGTAGCTTTAACACTGTTTCTCCCGCCTGCTGCGTCATTCTGCCAAAACATTGAGAAAGTTCCACACATTGAGATAATTTATTCTAAGACAACATTTTAGGACCTATTAATCCTCAGAGCACAGTGGAGTGTGAACAGGGCACTGACACTTCTTAAGATGTTGAAGGTATTACTTGTCAATTTGTTTGTTAATCTGTAGATTAGAACACAGGGATATAGCAGCAATTATACCCTCAGTCGAAGAATACGCAGTGGAAACTGCCACCTAGTGACTTAATGTCATAATGACAAACCCATTTAAAAATTATTCTCTGATGAAGTGATATCCAGGTTTGCTGTTGGCTCTGTTCTCTCTCCACAGATGCTGTTGGACCTGCTGAGATTTTTGAGCATTTTCTGTTGTTTCAGATTCCAGTATCTGCAGTATTTTGCTGCTATAAAAAATAGTGTTGTGCCTTTTTTTGCTGTCAAGTGGTGGCAGCATGATGGCACAATGGTTAGCACTGCTGCCTCACAGCGCCAGAGACCCAGGTTTGATTCCCGGCTTGGGTCACTGTCTGTGTGGAGTTTGCACCTTCGCTCCGTGTCTGCGTGGGTTTCCTCCGGGTGCTCCGGTTTCCTCCCACAGTCGAAAGATGTGCGGGTTAGGTGGATTGGCCATGCTAAATTCTCCCTCAGCGTACCTGAACAGGTGCCGGAGTGTGGCGACTCGGGGATTTTCATAGTAACTACATTGCAGTGTGAATTTAAGCCTACTTACGATGAATAAATAAACTTTAGACAATGAGATGAAGATTAAGTCAGCACTGGAGTCAAAAGGAATTCAACTTGGAATGACAAAATGATGGAAAAGGGTAGAAAATGTTTAAGTGTGTCAATGACTTTCCATAATAGAGGAATGGGCTATAGGCAAATGGATTTAATGTAATTTGGAGAGCAATCTGCTTCTTTTTCCATATGTAAAATAGTTAAAGTGAATGACTAGACTAATTTCATAAAGATATTGTGATATTATTAAGAAAGAATGATTTACGAAATAGTTTACACACGGCATGTAAAGCTGTGTAGACTGTATCGTTGTCAGTGATACCTTTCTCTGGATGTTAAACCAAAGCTGTGCCTGTTCATACTGATGCTTCAGATGGAACATAGCACTACTTCCTTAGTGTTTCCCTCAACATGCTGTGGCCAAATGGGCAACCTAAAATGGCGATTTGTAAAGCACTCTGGGACAATTGGGCAAGAACTAAAACAGCAGGCTGCCGCCTAAAGGATGGAGATAAACAGGCTGCAACTCAGATGACTGAATACACAGGATATGGGTCATCTCCAGGACAAAAGGGACTTTCTGGTCAAACTGGGTTGTTTTCCAGACATAGGGGTGCCTTAACCCCTTACTTGGGAGGGAGGTGTGTGTCCTACCTGCCCCCAGCACTTACAGACATGGCTGTTGGGGACACACCCAGAGATTGGTGTGGCAGCACCCGATTGGACTTTATCGATTAGGGTGATCAAGTCTTGATCAATTGATTGGCAATGGCCAAAAGGGGCATGAAACCCAATGGGATATAAAGGGTGCTACACAACCAAGAATCTCTCTCTCTCTCTGACCCCACGAACGAGCTACAACACCAGTGACTGTCGCCAGCAACGACCAAAACGAGGAGAGCCACCACACCCGAGAAGGAAGGAAGACCAGAGCCAGAGTGCCAGACCAGACCAAAGGACCAGACTACGCAGAGGACTACCGAGACCAGCGCACAGATAAAGGCCAATATCTGCCTGGGTACTTGCCAGTCACGCAAAGTTAAGTCAAGGTCTCGTATTGGACTTGAAATTTAGTATTTTCTGTAAGATAACTTATTGTTGGTTGGGTGGGTGATTATTGATTGTGTGTTTTAAATAAATATTGGTTGTACTAACAAGAAGTCTACTCACAATTCTTTGTTCATGGTATAAGGGTTAAAACAGACTGTGCGGCAGGCACAACAATGCAGCCCTCAATCAAGATTGGCAGAAAAAGTAGATTAATTGACAATCCATTTCATTGCTAGCTGTGAGGCAGGGTAATTGTAACTTTGATTTTTGATTTGATTTGATTTGATTTATTATTGTCACATGTATTAGCATGTGACAATAAAATATATTGTTTCTTACGCGCTATACAGACAAATCATACCGTTCGTAGAGAAGGAAACGAGAGAGTGAAGAATGTTACAGTCATAGCTAGGGTGTAGAGAAAGATCAACTTAATACGAAGTAGGTCCATTCAAAAGTCTGATGGTGGCAGGGAAGATCTGGCACAGTCCTCTCAGGAGTGGTTAAGTTCTTGCGCAAAACCACTCATTATTGCAGTGAAATGACAGGGCACAATTTTCCACTGTCAGTTCACTGTTATAATTACTCACAGTTCACTGTACCACTTTGACTCTGCATAGGGAGTTAGTCTAAAGGGAGAACCAGAAAATGGCGCCTTATGTAAATTTAATAGAGTTTAAGGATCAATTTTGATGTATCAGCTTCTATTGTGCGGGTTTTGGTGGATTGACCACCTGTTCCACACCCATTTAAAGCAATTAACAATGAGCAAAACTAAAGGGAGAGAAGTTAGTCACAAAGTTTTACTTTGCTTCCACGGATAAGGGCCGGGATTCTCACAAAAAATTCTAAATACCGAATTCGAGTAAAAACGGGAGTAAATCCCGCTTGGTTTTTTTAATGGGATTTTCAAAATGAATCTCCCACACTCTGAGCACTGCAGAGAGCCCTAGTGAGATTCACGCTGAAAATCCAGGGGCAGGGCCTATTCCCGCTGAAGAAGCCGGCAGCATAGCATTGAGCAGGCCACTGCACTTGCGCCGATCTGTCAGAATGGAGATCGGCAAATGAGCAGAAGCCCCGTACTGCCGGCCTCCCGATCGCTGGTCAGCTCAATTGCTGGCGAGCACAGCAATCCGTATTGCTGGCTGTGCGACCCCCCCCCCCCCCCCGATCGCTGGCCTCCAGGACGTCTCTGGGCCAGCCCTGACCACCGTCCTCTCCCACACCCCACCGCCCCGCACCCCACCGCAGCCCATCTCAATCTCCCCGAACCCCCCACCCTGGCAATCCCAACTTCCCCCCCGGCAGACCCGACCCCCCATCCCGCAGACCCCCCACCCTGATGGCCAGCCCCGATTAGCCCCTTTCCTCACTCTGCCACGGATCCCTATGCAGAGTGGCAGTGGGACACCCCACCCCCACTGATCTCCCCCCCACATAGGCCCTGCCCCTGTAGGCCCCACCCCTCTTGCCCTGCCCACCTGGCATTGCCCAATGCCCGTTGGGCAGTGTCAAGATGCCCCTGGGCATTGCCACTTTTCCCCTGGGCAGTGCCGGAGGCCAGGCTGGCAATGCTTATGGGGCACGCCCCTTATCCCCGACCTCCTCGGGGGGCCTCCATGGCCTCCCTTCACTCCGACAGAGTCAGACTGTCAGCTCCCCATTAGTAGGGAGCTGTTGTAAATCCTGCTGGAGTGAACCACTCTGGCGGGGGGGTGGGGGGGGGGGGGGGGGGGGGGGGCGGTAGGGGGAGAGACAAGCAGGTCCGGAGTCTTCAGTCCTGGGCCTACTAATGAAATGGTAATGGTAATTTTAATATTTAAATCTGCTCTGCGCCAATTTCCGGCACGGAGATGATGACGCTACAAATCCTGATCCCAGAGACGCACAGAGGCTGTGGCGCCCAGCGGGGAACCCGCTAAACTGCCTCGGCTGATGTCTCCCAGCCTGTTGCACTGCTGGGAGAATTGGCCCCCAGGAATTGGACTTCATCCAGGCTAACACTGGTGTCCTTTGAAAATTGAATCTTTCAAAAAATGTATCATTCAGAATTGTGTTGCAAACAATCCCTGATGAGGTTTTGAGGAATTTACTTGTGTCTTGATCTGGTGCAACCTGGTTTAGTACAATACCTTTGTTTTATTTGGAGATTATATAATTATTGTGGGAGTTGCTTTGATTCAGTATGAGCAACTCTATAACGTAACAAGTTTGTGAAATCCTGGAAATCTGAGGGATGACTTAAATTTGCATATTGTATCCAACTCCACCAAAAGAATTCCTGATTATTTTGCTTTTGGGAGAGTCCCTTTTGCATTAGTTGTTCAAAATTCATTAGCATGAAGAATAGTAAGTTAAACCAATACTTTCAAACTCAGTACAGTTTTTCTACATTGGCTGCAGTGAAATTGTAAATGTGTTCTGTATAAATGTTATGATTTTAGTACATCTAGTGTACAAAGGAAATCTTCTCCCATTATTGTCGCTGGACTGCAAGTAAGGGTGCTACATCTTACATTGTGATTCACTGTAGTAGTGAATGATGGGGCAACTTAAAAATCATTAAGACTTTTTGGGACACTTGAATTTGACTTTGGCTTTGAAAAATTAAGTGATTTTGAACTGAACATTTCTCATGGATATGAGGGATATCAGCAAAAATTAAATTTAAATTTCTAATTTGAAACTATAATAACATTGTGGCCAGAATTTTGAGGTTGTTCAAGGCCTGCTGCTGCTATCAGCGAGAACTTGGCGCTCAGCTAAACCTCCATTCACTGCAGCGGGACCAGAGAATCCACTGGTGTCATCGGCCAAAGAATTCCGGCCTGTGTCTTGAATATATTTCTCTGCTTTTAAATATGAAGCAGTTACATGTTTTTACTTTTAAAGTTAGGTATTAAAGTAAAATAATTACTGTTAACACCAAAGAGAGTTGGAGGAGAAGTAGAAGGAACGGACTGGGCTTGAAACTTTTGAGAAAGTTCGTTTCAGTTTTAACTTTAAAATTTTAGTTAGCAAAGAGAAACTTCACAGACAATTGGGGGCTGAAGATAACACGCCCCTTAAACTATTCCCTTTTCTCATGCAGCTTTTTAAAAAAGAAGCAACATACCTTCCTCAGAGTGGCAATCACATCCCCTTTTTACGGCACTAACTGCCATAAAGGAGGTGTTTAAAGGGACACTTTAAAGTTTGAAAGATAAGCAGTGGTTCAGGCTAGGAGGAGGGGGATGGGGGGAGATCCATTAGTGGGAGGGGTTGGGGTTGGATAGGGAGAGGCACGATGAAAGTGTGCAAATGACATACAGTTAGGCTGTTCTGGTTGAAGTTAGAGGAATTTTGCAGGCTTCTGAAAGCTCTATATCTCTCTGAAAATTCCAAGACTGTCTGCACTCATTATAGCAAGTATATTTGTGATTGCTAACTATATTTAAAATGGGTTTTAATCTGTAAGAAGAGCGTTGCTTATTTCGAACTGACATAGTGCTACATTAGAAATTAGAACCCTCGCGCAAACTCTGCGAGTCGGCCGACGTGGAATCTCCCCCCCCACTAGACCCCATGACCACCCAGCACTCCAACATCACCCTCAAACTCCTCTGGCACCTCCCATCACAACCCCAACCTGCCAAGGCATAGTGCCAAAATATGCCACCTGCTCCCCTCGCCTCCAACACTTCGTGGCCCCTCAGCCATCAGGCTTTCAATCACTCCTTTTGTCTCCACAGGTTAAGATGGCACATAATCAAAGGGAGTGGGAGAAGTCCAGTGATGCGTCTCCAAGAAATAAGTGATGGAGCCCTCAGGTGAGGTAGTGGAGAGAGCTGTGACCGACAGGTCAGGGTGCGCCACAGAAGTGAGGAGCTGCAAAACTTAATTCATATGACCTGTCTCAAGTAAGTTGTAATCTGCCCAGATACTTGACCCTTTCTTGCATTGAACCATGTGTCTTCTTTCACAGGAGCAGAGTCCAATGAGGCCGGGCTGTCAGGAGTCTGTGCCCCCCTATGGCCTCCATTGATACCTCTGAGGAAAGCTCTGAGGAAAGCACTGGCCAGTCAGCACAGGCATCATCCTGCACCATCCACCAGTGCAGATACAGTCACTTCAATGTGACATGTTAGCGGTGAGGCTTCTGGGGCACTTTCCAGTGGGCACCATACAGCTGTTGATGCACATAAGGTGGAGGGGGAAACATCTGAGGACTCGGGCAGCCAGAGTTCTGCTGGAGCAAAGGAGACAGCTGGCCCCCAGTCGGATGCCAGGCTGCTGGGAACAGTTCTGCAGAAGCTGCTGGAGATGCAGCTGGGAACTACAGGAGGGTTTGTCAGAAACATTTCAGCAACGTCATGGTTGCTTGGAGAAGCCCCACAGCCTTCAGTCGCAGAGATGGTGGCAGCATTGTGTGGCACCCAGGCCAACACTGCAAGGGTGATGACTGTAGTGGAAAGCCTGGGGCAGGAAATAGGAGTCATGGGTGGCAGGGCCCAAAGCATGACCGAGTCTCAGAGGATCATGGCTGAGGGCTTCAGGAGCCTGCTGGAGACACAGCGTGCCATGGCTGAGGGCTTTGGGATCATGCTGGAGACACAGCGTGCCATGGCTGTGAGCCTCGGGATCATGCTGGAGACACAGAGTCACGAAGGTGAGTCTTGATGGCAGCTTCTTCCTTCCTTCTCTGGTCAGTCTTCCAAATGGTCACAACTGCCTCCCTCGTCGAGTCTTCGCTCCTGCGAATGGCCCAGTCACAGTGGGCAATTGCTAAGGGGCTCCAGTGTGAGGTCCAGACTCAGCAGGCAATCACTGAGGGCTCGCACACCATGGTGCAGGCAATGTTGGGCCTTTGGGACTGGCAACGCCAGGGGACACAGAGGCTTCTGGAGCTCACTCCAGCTGCCCCTCCATTCCCTGGAGTTCCCAGGGGCCCACAGGAACCCTGAGGAAGGAGGAAGAGCAGGAGCCCAGGCTGGGGCTTTCCACCTAGGAATCTCTGACAGACCCCAGCCCTTCCGGACTTCCTTCCTGACACTGGTACATCTCACAGGCAGCACGGCTACATCTATGACACTTGAAAGTCAGCTGTGGCCTCCTAGGTCCCGGCTCCCCCAGGGGACGCCTGCCAAGGGCATCACAGGCCACAGGGCACAGAACACAACTGACCATCTTTATTTCTGATGCGCACACTGAGGCAGCACGGTAGCACAGTGCTTAGCACTGCTGCCTCACAGCGCCAGGGACCTGGGTTCAATTCCCAGCTTCGGTCAGTGTCCGTGTGGAGTTTGCACATTCTCCCTGTGTCTGCGTGGGTTTCCTCTGGGTGCTCCGGTTTCCTCCAACAGTCCAAAGATGTGCAGATTAGTTGATTGGCCATGGTAAATTGCCCTTTGGTGTCAGAGGCACTAGCAGGGTAAATATATGGGATTCTAGGATTCACCCTGGGGAGGTCACCTAGACTTAGTGTGGTGATATAAACAGGGCCTAGTTTTAAGGCTGATAAAATTGGATATCCTAAATTAAAGAATTGGGCACATTGAAATCAAACACAGTCAAACCTCAGGCAGGCCAATTGTACAATACACAAATGTATCTGGGCCTGACCCATCAACCACCCATCAAAGGTCGTTACACTCTACGTGAGACTTAGCAGGAGATCATGGCACCTCATTGAAATGCATCGGTCTATTGTTAGAAGCCCAGATCGGGCCAGACTCTCTGTCACCAAGAGTTCCTGTAGAAACCTTACCTGATAACAAGTTCAACAACATGGAGATGGACACCTGGGGGGTGGACCCTGGTGTCCTGTCAGGCAGACATCAAGAAACCCATTGGGTATTGGAACCCCCTCCTGGGACCTCATTGGCCGGAAGCCAGAGAAGTTTCTGGAAAGGCAAGCAGGCTGGGGATAAAGGGACATACTCAGAGGCACACAGGAGCGAAGACTCGATGAGGGAGGCAGTTGTGACCATTCAGAAGACTGACCAGAGAAGGAAGGAAGGAAGAAGCTGCCATCGAGACTCACCTTCGTGACGACAGACCAGAGGGACTCAGAGAATCGGGCCTGCAGTTTAACCAAACCATCTTTACGGGTAGTATACTTGAATCTGCTGGAGTATCCTCTTGTTTTATGTGGGTAATTTAAGGGTTAATAGTGTTATTATTAATAAACTTGTTGAACCTTTACTTGTGTTTGTCCTTTGTCCACCTTGCAAATAAGGGCACCGAGGTAAAACCTTGGAGTAAGTAAACTGGTTGAAAGTATCTGAGAATTAACAGGTACAACACTAGCAATAGGACCAGGACGCATAAATGTTTAGGGCCACCGTTACCTTCACAGTCACCAGGAGTGGGTGTTCTCCTGCCCCATGAGGTGTCAGGCCCGCGAGGATGTCACAGAGGTGCTGCATTCTCTTTCTGCTGAGTCTGTGGCGGCACACAGTGCCTGGCAGCCCATTGAACGGCATCTGGGTCCCGTAGAGGTGGGTCTTCATCTCCTCTGTCCTCAGCCTCACCCCCCCCTCCTCAGGCTGATGGGTGGCTGGGTCTTGGTCCTGACCAGCAGCCCCTGACCTCCTGCTGCAGCCTGGGTTGGCCTTGTCCACCAGCTGCCACGGCAGTGAGCATGGCTGCTAGCTCTGCTGGCTGAAATCCAAAACACATGTTTGCTCTGTGTGTGTGTGTGTGGTGGGGGGACTCCATCCTGCCCCAGACGGTGGTTGATTCCCCCATCCCACATGCTGGAGGTTGGGGATCAGCAGTGCTCCCTCCTAGCTCTCCTTTGCTACTGCTGCATCTTGACCTCACTTTTAAATACCTGTGCTAATTGGTGCTAGCGTGACGTCACGTCAAGGAGGTAGGAAGACTCCGGGAGGGGAGATGATTGTGTACCGAGCTCGCTAATGATCTTGAAATCCAGTCAATCTCATACTAATAAGTTTCACACGTTTTTGGGTGCGATGTGATTTGCGCCACTTGGAGAGAGCCAGGAAGATTGCTAAATGTTAGGCGTTGGGCGCAAATCGGATTTTTAGCTTTGCGTGCTATCTCCCAGCTTGCTACTATTTCCGCCAGCTGCAGTGATGTGGTAAAAGTTCGCCCTATATGTTGCCAGCTTCTCTTACAACACTGACTTGTCAGCAAAATAGTAAGTCCTTCCAATACTTTAAGAGGATGATGCTTCCATATCTCTTCTATCATTGTTGAATGCAAACTGGAGGACACCCTTTAATTGCCACCCCTTACCTCATTCACACAATTTGGTTGTGGGAAAGTATTGCATAAGAAGCCACAAAATGGAGGGACCATCCCTAATATCAAAGATTGCACTCATTATAACCGCTGAAGTAGCACACTACAGTTGCCATGGGAGATGAGACATTTGGAGCACAAATACTAGCGTCAGCTTAATAGTCAATCTGCTAAAAATCACTGCAGTATCGTGTGAAACAATACATCACCATAAGCTTCCAAAACCCATCTCTTTTTGAAATTAGAATCCCTTCAGTGCAGAAGTAGGCCATTCGGCCCATCGAGCCTGCACCAACATCAATCCCTCCCCGGCCCTATCCCAGTAACCCCACATATTTACCCTGCTAGCCCCCTTGACACAAAGGGGCAATTTACTATGGCCAAACCACCTAATCTGCACATCTTTGGACTGTGGGAGGAAACCGGAGCCCCTGGGGGAAACCCACGCAGACACGGGGAGTATGTGCAAACTCTACACAGTCACCCGAGGCCAGAATTGAACCTGGGTCCCTGGCACTGTGAGGCAGCAGTGCTAACCACTCTACCACCGTGCTGCCCCGTGAGGTGTACTCAGGAATGTAGAAACATGAGTAGGTCATTCAGCCCTTTGAGAATATTCTCCCATTCAAATGGAGCAGGGCTATGTGTGCCGTCTCCATTTACTTGCCTTTGCTCCATTTCACTTGATAACCTTACCTCAAAAAACTATTGATCTCATTCTGGAAAATGACTGTTGGTGACACCAGCCAAGTAAGGTGAAAGTTCATCAGGGTCCAAAATGATCAAAATCTAACAATTTTTGGTTAGTCTTCATGAGTTTTTAATGGTTACAAAATTCAAGAGAACAATTACAATTAGGAAATTGGGGTCTAAGGCAGTAGCACAAAACAGGTAGTATCACAATTGGCACCTATCATTTTCCCAGCTGGTATTCAATTTCATTTTATTCAATAGAACTGAATATCTCACCTTGCATATAACAACTATCTAGTGCAATAGCTCTGCTTAGTACCACCATCCAAGCTGCATTTCCAACCCATTTATTGTCATCTACCAATTTATAAAAACACTTCGGTCAATGCTCTTTCCAAACTCTAATTTTCATATGTTTACACATGTACCACATGGCACTGTACAGAATTCTCCAACAAAATCATCCTAATATATAAAATTAAATAATTACCCTGAATATAAAACAATTGTCATTTATCATTTATAATCTTAAATATTAAAACTGTTGAACAAGGAAAATAAATACAATTTAGTTAATAAATAATAAATTATTTTTCAAAGTCAGCATGATGTAATAAATATATTCTCTGAAAAAATATTATATTAACATTCCATAATATATCCTCATATTAAATTATAATATTATTCCCAGACATATCAATGTATTAACAATCAATAAATTATATTGAGGATATGACTTGTAATGATATTTTAATATGCAAATTCAGCCATTATATTGCATATTAATTATCAAAGCCCAAGAGCTTTCACAATAACGATATAAATCTGATCATTACCCCTTTAACAAACAGTATAACCAAAAATGATAAAAACAATTAAATATTATGCAGGTAAAAAAATCTAACTCTTACATTTACAGTAATAGTGCATGTGCACTTTTACAATCTATTGAGTTCTTTTACAGAACAACATTCATCCACTTTGACTGTGGATTTTTGTATCCTATGTTGAACTATAACGTTCATACGTTGAGGGTTTCGTTGCTTTAGTTCATGGACTCTATACCGCTGTCATGAACCGAACTGCTCGGGCTGTTTTCTCAATGAATTTAGTGAAGTCCCGAAGAATGACATGCACCTTCACCTGTCGGTCCCAATCTGTGCTTGACACCAAGTCTGGGGCAGAAACCTCCAACTCGCTGTCAGCAAGATCAGTGCTGCCAAATTCAGCATTTATCTGAAACAGAAAGGAAACAGACCAGTTAGTGACTTGGGTTTTCAGATTGAGTATATTCACAGAAGCTACTTTAGTAACTGTTTCCATTTACACCAACCTTGTTTATCACCAACTCAGCCAGGCGCTGGGTGTTGGAACGCATCCAGGTCACTTGGTCATTTGAACTCGTGATATACGTTTCCACTAATAACAAGAAGGGCCTGTACTTCTGAAGGCCAGAGGCAATCGCTTTGAGGCAGGTTTCCTGAATGGAAGATTTCAATTTATTGAAAGCTTAATACATTTATTCATCATATTCTGTAAAAACTTATGATCTTTGATTAATTTATACAAAAATACATATTAGGCTGTATATTAAAATATATGCATTACATTCTTCTGCATGAGACAGCATGAGAAGGTTACATATTGGTGTGTGAGCATGCTATCAAGTATGCTAGCGCATGGTTCATAGCCATATGGTATTTCTTTATTCTTTTATGGAGTGTGGGCATCACTGGCCAGGCCAACATTTATTGTCCATCCCTAATTTCCCTCGAACTGACTGTTTGTGAGGCCATTTCAGAGGGCAGTTAATAGTCAACCACATTGCTGTGGGTCTGGAGTCACATGTAGGCCAGACCAGGTACAAATGGCAGATTTCCTTCCTTAAAGTACATTAGTGAACCAGATATTTTTAATGACAATCAATGATAGTTTCATGATCACCATTACTGCTTTTATTTGCAGATTTAT
The DNA here is from genome assembly GCF_964213995.1 of Mustelus asterias. Taxonomy (NCBI): domain Eukaryota; kingdom Metazoa; phylum Chordata; class Chondrichthyes; order Carcharhiniformes; family Triakidae; genus Mustelus; species Mustelus asterias. The sequence goes on along the minus strand of NC_135802.1, from coordinate 94,996,613 downwards.
TAATTGAACTGAAATTCCACCAGCTACCTTGGTGGGATTTGAATCCATGTCTCCAAAGCATTAGCCTAGGCCTCAAGATTACTAGACCAGTGATATTACCACTATCCCACCATCCATGGCTTTCTGAGGCATAAGATGTACATTGTATGATATTTTAATTCAATAATGCTGTATTAAAACGACTCAAAATTTATTACTGTAATATTGAGTGATTTTTCAACCTTTGTTAATATAGGGCTTATCTTGTAGACCATAAAATATAAAGTATAGGAGCAGAATTAATCCATTTGGCCCATTGACTCTGCACTCAAGATGGCAATTTCTTGCAAGCTGTGCCCAGCATACCTTCTAATTCTATCTTTTACTCTCATTCTATGCTTCTAAAACTTCCTTCTAACTCTTTTAAACTCTCTAACAATGCTCTTTCTCTACACCCTAGCTATGACTGTAACACTACCTTCTGCACTCTCTCCTTTCCTTCTCTATGTACGGTATGCTTTGTCTGTATAGCGCGCAAGAAACAATACTTTTCACTGTACACTAATACATGTGACAATAATAAATCAAATCAAACCAACTCAAACACATGCACACTACTTATCATGGATGGAAAATGGATACAGTAAGAGTTTTAACAACACCAGGTTAAAGTCCAACAGGTTTATTTGGTAGCAAATACCATCAGCTTTCGGAGCGCTGCTCCTTCGTCAGATGGAGTGGAAATCTGCTCTCAAACAGGGCATACAGAGACACAAAATCAAGTTACAGAATACTGATTAGAATGCATTCCTGTCATGCTGCAGATTTTACCCCTCTTCACCTCGCTTCCCGTCTGCTACAGGCATCTTACCGCCACGCAGTGACTGGGTTGGCATCAGTTCAGCTCTAGGAGGCAGTCTGACATTACTCCCAGCTTCTGCTCTCCAGCAGCTACTGACCCAGAACAAGTTGTTGTTGTAGTCCAACAATTCCCAGGTGATGATGGGCTAGCTTTGCATGCTTAATATTGGTAAAGGTTCCAGAGGCTGGGCTGGATGGGAATGCAGCAATTTGCTAACATCACACATGTGAGTTTGCCGATTGCAGGGAGTTCTGAGGCTGCAGATATAACTGGATTTAACTGGATGCTCAGCATCGCAAGAGGTGAGTGCAGCGATTGCAGCAACTCCACGAAGCAGCGGGGACACACGGTGCAGGTTAGATTAGCATTTACTCTGAACCTGCTGCTCCCACTCTCTCTCTTACTCACCTTGTGGAAATCATTCCGCAAACATCTGTCCTGAGCGCCCAGTTGTGGCAGGTTGAGGTCGTAACTGAGCAGCGAGCTCCAGTCTCCGTCACAGAAGCGGAAAAACTCACACAGCTGGAAGGGAAAGAAAGGTCACATCCTGAATGCAAACCGGCTCCTTCCCCAAGTCTCCGATACCCCCCGCCCCCCCCCCACCACCCCCACCCCCAACCCTCCGCACCTCCAGCCTCAATTTTCAGCCCTTTGCCTCCAGACCCTCACCTGAGTGTTGCGGAGAGCCGCCGCTGTGTTCCGGATCTCCATGGCCAGAGAGGCGCAGGTTGCACAGAGCTGAGTTGCTGCAGGTAAACGCTCCCCCACCGGTAAAGCAGCAACTCCTGCGAACAGCACCAAGAAAACTTGACAGAAACCTGCAGGGAAAAGAGACAGAATGAAATGAGAAATGAAGACTCCTCCAAAATCTCTCGAAAAGGAGATATTGAGCGATAACTGGGGTACAATGTTCACTAACATTGGACAGGTCTCATGTTGAGTAGCTCTTCACCGGAGTTCGCAGAAGGCTGTGAAATGTCTAGCTCTCTCCAGCCCTTTCCCTCACTATTTATTCACCCTACCTTTGGGGAAAATCCTGTATTTGTAAAAAGGTTCTGTTGACGTCAGATTTATAGACATATTACTTCATTGCAACTACGTATCATTGTCTTGTCTAACACAAAATCTATATTTACATACAGAGCGAACTTAGTAATAATTACCGGGGGGGGGGGGGGGGGGAGGGAAGTGATAGCACTTCATTCATTTTTTCCCCATAGACGCATACTTAAAAATTGGCCAATTCAACTCCTTACATTTTTTTTAACCACCAATTGCGCAACTTGCATTCAAGGGAAAACCTGGGTGGAGCACTTCCATCAAAGTATTCCCCGTCTTTTCAAAAGGGGGAATGTTATCCTTTGCAACATACCGATTTTGTAGGGATCCATCGGCAGGTGAGTCAGCAGAGCTTAATGCTGCTGAATAAACAGCCGGTGAAAACATTTCTCAGTTCTTGACACCAATAAGGCAGGAAACAGAACAAAGAATTTAACACAGTAGGAAGTCTCACAACATCAGGTTAAAGTCCAACAGGTTTATTTGGAATCATGAGCTTTCGAGCGCTGCTCCTTCAACAGGTGAATCACTTTAACTAGACTTTAACCTGGTGCTGTGAGACTTCTTACTGTGCCCACCCCAGTCCAGCCCGCATCTCCACCTCAAAGAATTTGACAAAAGTGAAAGCTGCCCCATCAGGTTCATAGGAGCATAGGAATTAGGAGCGGGAGTAGACAATTCAACCCTTCGAGCCATTCAACAAGATCATGGCTGATCTTATCCTGATCTCAACTCGTTTCCTGCCTGCTCCCCATAGCCCTCTATCCCACTTTTCAGCTATTTCTTTTTGAATCTATTCTTGAAGTCGCCATTTTAATTCAAACATTTATTTGTTAAAGTAAGGTACTGAAAAGTATTGCTCTAGCATTTCATTGTCCTTTAGAAATAAATGGTTTGCATTTATATCATGTGTTTCACAATCTCAGACATCCAAAATGCTTTTAACCAATTAAGCATTTTTGAAATATAGTCATTGCTGTAATGATGGATATGTGGTAGCCAATTTTGACAGCAAGATTCTATAACATCAATGTGTTTATGGCCAGATAATCTATTTCATCATGCTAGTTGAGTGATAACTATTTTCCAGGGCATCAGATGGAACTCTCTACACTTTAAACACCATTGTAATAATTGCAATGTTCTATAATAACTTGGCGGCAGAAAGTAATTGATTGATTTATTTGGAAAGAACTATTTAAACAGGAGGACAATGAAGACCTCAAGGGTCAACTGCTGTCCTTCAGCCACTGCAACCTGAGCTTGGACTTGCGCTCCACCTCTGCAGAATGCCAGTTTGGACTTGTGTTCGACTGCCGCTCCTGTGCTCAGCCCCGCGCTCCAACATCACTCTGCCTTTCCGAACCTGCTTATCACGCTCTGCAGCACTCCCACATCTCCCTCCCCTTTTAAGTTCTTCAGAAACAAATTAATGAACAGACAACTATTTACACGAATAGATGATAAAGTTCTCTTAAAAACATTTGGGTAATACAGTATACTCTTTAGAAATTTCAGTCTTCAGACTATCAGGAGATTTCTGAGAACATCTCAGCTCTCTGGTGGACTCTGCCTCAATTGAAGTCACAATGTCCTGAGTAGCGGTCAGTTGTTATGGAGTTTCAGGAGGTGCGTTAGTGCAGACATTTGCTCCAGTTCCAATGGGAACATCACGAGTGCCTTCTTCTGAAATAAATAGTCCCACTTAAATTGGCACAATTGAAGGAATGTTGATGGACACTTCTAGATTATCCTTCTCAGTTTTGTATATTACTAGTTTCTCTTTTTCTTATGTGATTTACATGTTTCCTTACTCCCTTGGATGTCAATCAGATAGGACACTGGGCCTGTTTTTGTTATGATTGTCCATAGGAACCAGTCTGGACCAAAGTCCCTTACCAATCCTAAGTAATTTAGCTCGAATAACCTATCACCCTTAAAGGTATTGTGATATCCTTTTGTAACCCTTGTTTCATTTCCACCTTCCCTGCTGAATTTGGAAACACCAAGTCAAATCCCCTTAGTAGCTCTGTGGGGGATACTCTTGTAGTAACGTGTCATATTGTCCTGTAAGTGAAGAGGAATCTAGCAAGCTTCAATTGCTGACTTAAGTCAGGACAGCTCTTTCTGCTAAGCCATTCAGGGCTGGGTGATAGGATGCCATGCATGCATGTTTTATTCCATTATTGTTCATAAAATGCTGAAACTCTGTTCCTGTTAAGGAAGTGCCATCATCAGAGACCAAAACCTCTGGCAGGTCATGTGTAGTGAAGGTTTGTCGTAGTTTTTTAATCATTGCGGATTAAGTTATTGTTTTCATTTCATGAATATCAAGCTACTTGAAATGGGCATCGATGATTATTAGGAACACAGTACCCATAGTTCAACCATTGAGCGCTAACTGCTGCCCTTCAACTGCCACAATGTGAGCTTGGATCCATGCTCCACCTCTGCAGAATGCAAGCTTGGACTTTTTAACACATTTTTAATGCATTGAACTCACACTCTGCTCACATCATTCATGCCCCGTCCTCATATGCAGAACTCAATTTTCTCTAAATCCCTCATCCACCTCCCAATCTCTATGGCTGATTTTACTGAAGGATATTGAACCAACATATTTCTGAAAACATTAGAAAGATTACAGTCAATTAATAAAGTATTGAGTGATCCAGTGAACATTTGAGTACTTTTAAAACCAGATTTCACACCAAAACTGGAGCAATAGGTGGTGAGCTTTGAGTTTAGGCTTAATCAAGCCTATGTTGTGCTTGTTTGATGAAATCAGCATGGGCCCAAGCCATGTCAATGTTGCAGCCTTCCAGTATAGGGTTCTCCCAGCATGGAACTCCCTCCTTACACAACAACATCACCCTAAAGGAGTGAAAGGAAATAAACTTTTCTGGTACCTACGGCAGCAAGGTTAAAATCCCACAAAGAATTGCAATAAAAGTTTGCCTCTTGCTTTCCTTAACTGTGGCTTTAATGGCCACTCAAAATGCCAATCTCCTGACTCATACTTCCTACATTTGGTGGGTAAGAGTGGGAACTGTCGAGAAATCCAGTGGGCAGAGTTGAAGGTGGGTTGATAGCTGTATCAGCTTACCCTAATTGTTACATATTCATGAGGCTCTCATCAGATTCGTCTGGGATCACCAAAAGTCAGAACAGGTGGGATCTCAAGCCTCCAGAACCCCTCTGGAGAGAGAGACAGAGGGATAGACCTATTTCTCCTAGCAGGTCCCAAACAGAAGCTTCCAGAGAGAGGCACCTCTTACTTCTTTCAGCACCCAGCAGTAACTACCTGCTTTTACCTGTAAGCTTAGCTCCTCTCCTAAGCACAGGACTGTATCTGTACATCAACCTAATAAAAACCCCACTCAGAAGCCCCAGGGGAAAACACAAATAAACAAAAATGCATCAACTCAGATTAATACAAATATGTCCCTAGCAAAAATCATTCACAGCATGTGTGCTGGCTGGTGCCCAGACAAATCGTCACCATGTAAAACAGCTGAATTTTAAACATACCCCTCACAAGAAACATTATATAAATATATTAATTAAAAGCACAGTATCATCACAATGTGTTTAAAAGATGTTTAGAATATCAGTAATGCACAGAAAGTGAAAGAAAGATTTTAAAACTTTTAAAACAACTTTTACTGTTAATTCCAGTAAAACATATGTTCAAATATAACAAAGTGGATTTGCAGTGTCTGTAATAAGTTTCAGCTAAAGCCCATTTGGATTTTGCTATGTACTTTAAGCTGTGTTGTTTATCCCAATTTTAAGAGTCTCCCTCATGCAGGGATGGTCCTTTGAAGCCTCTTAAGATACAAGGTGAAATGAGTTTTATATTTACAGTGAGAAATATGCAACTTGGCTAGTTCAATTGTTTTAGGAAATTGTATTAAGATGACATATGCAAGCCTCCTGTAAGCTGATGTGAACTATCCCTCTGATAGGTATTGCAGAATCCAGTGCAGATTGAAAATCTAGAGACATGTTCCACCCCGCTGGTACATCATACTTTTAGCTTGGCTTCTTAAAATCACTGAAGTTCTTTTGAGGCTTCAACATAGGTGCAGATAACATGAGAGAAGAGTAGGGCCACATGTAAAATGTACAATTAATATGTCCAAACCCTCCCTTAGCCTTACCTCCTTACCCCTCCACACATCCATCCCTCCCTCCTTTACCTCCTTGTTTACAAGTACAACAGAACCGTTGTGTTAAAGTAAAAAACTATTTTGTTGATCATTGTCTTAAAGAGAAAATACATATTTAATGCAAGAAATTTGAAAAGATGAGGCAATTAAATGAAATGTCATAGTGCAGCTGCTAAAGTAAAATGCTTAGTCAAATGTTAACGTGGTATCAAACTTTTGTATTTATAACATTTGTGTTAATAAATGTTTTCCATTAATCTTTACATATTCTACTAATGCTTTATTAATACATTAAAACACAACAGTTAAATATGAGATAATTATAAATGAAGTAAACAAGGTAGAAGAACACTAATGATAAACATATTTGGATTTTCCAATGCCCAAAATGTGAACTCTCCTTTGCTCAATCTCTTGTAATAAGGTATCCAAATCATGATCTGAGAAGTTTCTGACCTCCCTTCTTCCTAATTACATTTTCAGTTTCCATATTCTAAATTATAAGCATGCCACACATAAAGTTATATGATACCATAATGCAAATTTAAATCATAGTTTAACAGATTTAAAACAAATACCAAAATGACTATATCCTTTGTCTTCAGCTCTGATGAAGGGTCACCCAGACTCGAAATGTTGGCTCTATTCTCTCCCCACAGATGCTGTCAGACCTGCTGAGATTTTCTAGCATTTTCTGTTTTTGTTTCAGATTCCAGCATCTGCAGTCATTTACCTTTAACAAAACCCTATGTTCATTTATACATATTAAATAATACTCATCTTCAATCCTAAAAGTAAAATTAACAATTGCACTCTAAATGCCCAATAACAATAGGATTAACTGCTTCAAAGAAATAGAAAAAAAAATCAATATACCTTTATAATAGCAGGGAATCCTTATGATCTCTCTGCCTTCACTTTGAAACTGTTGTTTCAAAGCTAGGCCTCAATGGACATTCCCAGTCTGGCCCTGTCATAAAGAGACATGCCTGGAGTCCTCCTGTGCCATGTTGGGGCCTGTGGAATTTGTATCACTGAAGGTCTAAGGCTGCTCCCATCAGGAGTTGGATCACGATTTTTCAATTCAGCTAAGTACGCAAAGAATTCAACTATATTTGGTGGCCCATGGCTTTCCGCTGCTAGTCGGAGGTTATGGGCTAATATGTAAATGTATTGAAATGTACTTATGGCATGAACCTGATTACGTCACTGACGAGGGATGGCGAAATTCGGAAATTGCAATCTTGCCGGCAGATTCGTGACTTCCGGGTTTCGCTGGACCTTGAGCCCCCACTGCCATTCCCATGGATGACAAGCATGGGCTCAAGATCACCCCCACTTCTATATAACAGAAAATAACAACACCTTCTTTGAACTGGCTTGCAATACCATGATGACCACTGGTGACAACAGCTTACCAACAGATTCCAAAGTTGGTAATAACATCCCGTGATGACATTTGGTAATTTCATGTGAGGCATTTGTGGTTAAAACTGCCTTTGAAGGATTTGCATCTTCAGCCAATATGAAGACACCCCACCTGAAATTGAATTGCCTGCTGCATATCCATCATTTTTTGTAGCTGGGAGGATCGCCAGAAGATATATTACCACATTAAATCAATGCACACCAAGAAGTAATTGCTGTGACATGAAAACAGGTTAATATCCACATTCTTACAGATGATAGCCATCAAGGACAGATATTGCTCAATATGATTAAATTATTTGTAAACTTCAATCTTCCTAAATTTCACAGAACAATGAATCAACTTGCTTCCCTGACCCATACAAACAAAAAAGAATCCGAGTTCTCAAATAAATGAAAATTGTTTTATCAATGTTATATATAAATGCATACAGCATAAAAAATTTGAAAAAAGTTCAGATTAAACAATATGATGGAGTTATGATAGGGACCTGGCTGCAATTGGAGCTAAACATTCCAGGAATTAGGATTCTTCAAAAGGATAAGGAAATTGGCAAGGAAAATGTGTAGTAAAATTGTTAAAAGGTAAAATCATAAAAATATATCAGCAAAGATTGAGCTATTCATAATAAGAACATAAGAACATATTCTAGATGTGTCTCAGTTGCTAGTACTTTTACCTTGGAGCTAGAACATTATAGGTTCAAATCCAACTCCAGAGTCATGTGTATAATCCATACTGGGACTACAGTGCAGTATTGCCAGCATGCTACCCTGCTGGCTGTGGCAAGAGACTAGTATAAATGTTGGTATTCAGTGGGATTTGGGTGAATAATTGATTCATCCTCAATGCATTAGGCAGCTCCCTGAATAGAAGATGTGCCTAACACACGTTCAGTAGTTGTGAACTAGAACCAAATTAAGGGAATGGAATTCATTCCTGCTTATTTTGGCAAGAAGAATAAGAAGTAGCATATTATCTAAATGTTGAGAGATTGCTGAGCTCTGAGATGCAGGAGGATCTGGGTGTCCTCGTGCATGAATTGCAAAAGGTTGGCCTGCAGGTATAGAGTGTAATTGGGAATGCTAATAGGATGTTATTGTTTATTTGAGGGAAACTGAATACAAAAGTAGGGAGGTTATCCTTCAGTTGTACAGGATCGTGGTGAGACCACATCCAGAGTACCATGTACAATATTGGTCTCCTTATTTAAGGAAGGATGTAAAAAATGGGCGTTGAAACCACAGTTTAGAAAAGGTTTATCAGACAAATACCTGGAATTGGCAAGTTGTCTTATGAGGAAATGTTGGACAGACTAGGCTTGTATCCATTGGACTTTAGAAGAGTAAGATGTGACTTGACAAGATGGATGTGGAAAAGATGTTTCCTCTTGTGGGAGAATCCAGAACCTGGGGTTACTGTTTAAAAATAAAAGGTCGCCCATTTAAAAGAGAGATTAGGAGAATTTCTTTCTCTCAGAATGTTGTGTGTCTCTGGAACTCTGTTCCTCAAAAGGCAATGGAAGCCAATCTTTGAATATTTCTAAGGCAGAGCTGGATAGATTCTTGATGAGCAAGGGGGTGAAAGGTTATCGGGGTAGGCAGGAACGTGGAATTGATGTTACAAATAGATTAGTCATGATCTTATTGAGTGGTGAAGCAGTCTTGAAGGGCTGGTTGGCCTACTCTTGCTCCTAGTTTGTATGTTTGTATGGACATTTTTGAGTTTAAATGAGGGACTCATATAGCTACATGTATAAATTCACTAGCTCTCTGGACAATGGGGAATCTCACAATCTATTTTGTTGAATCGTAGAGTTATCTGGTTCTGGTCTTCTTTATTATCTATATAATTCCTCAGAGCATATAGAAACACAGAGACCTTCTTGATGAGGAAATTCATGGAGAATTCTGAGGGGTAACTGATGTGGGCACCTGGAAGGTTTAACCCATGTGAGAAGATTCCACCAGTATGTCTATGGAAGACATTTTATTATTATGACAGACCGCAAGCCACTGTTGGGTCTATTCAAGGAGCCCAAGGCTATTCTACTGATTGTATTGGTCAGGATTCAGCACTGGGTACTGATCTTATTGGCCTATCAATACACATTTGAACACCGACCAAGGACACAGATAGTAAAAGCTGTTACCTTCAGTTGTCTTCCACCGCCGGAGAGTACACCACTCACCCCGATATCACAAGAAATCGTAATGGCAATGAAATTCCGAGACACTTAGACAGTGTCAGCACAACAAATCGCAGTTTGGACAAGCAGAGATCCACTGTATTCAAAGATAAGACACAAATTTTTGGCAGCATGAAATGATTTCTGAAGACATGAAACCATACCACATTAGGAAAGATGAGCTTAGCTGTGAGAATAACATCATCCTATGGGGAGGAAGAGCAGTCATCCCTCTACCAGGGAGGGGAATGCGCCTTACAGAGTTTCATAGTGCCCATTTGGGCATGTCAAAAAATGAAGATGCTTGCCAGAAGCTATGCTTGGTGGCCAAGGCATTGATGGTGATATTGAGAGACTGGCGAAGCACTGCGATCAGTGCCAGTTACAGCAGGAGTTACCTGCTACAATGCCTTTGCACCCTTAGGAATGGCCAAGTTGGCCATTGGTGCAAGTCCATATACATTATGTAGGACCATTTTTGGGCATCATGTTTCTACTATTGGTAAACGTCTATTCCAGATGGATGGAGGTATTTGAGATGAGATCCACAATAGAACAATGATACAGTTGAGAAGATTCACCTGTGTTTTGTGTCCCATGGGTACCTGAGGTACTTGTATCGGATAACAGAATGGCTTTCACATGCGCTGAATTTCAAAATTTCATGGCCAAAATTCTCCCCAAAAAATTCGGAGTGTTGAATTCGTGTGAAAACTGGAGTAATTCATGCTGTTTTTCTCAGAGGGAGTTCACACGAGAATCTCCCGCACTCTGTGCACTGCAGAGGCCACCAGCGTGAATATCATTAAAAATACATGGGTGGAGCCGATTCCTGCTGGAGAGGCCGGCAGCGAGTGCTGAGTGGGTCACTGTCAGTGCCGAGATCTGTGCATGCGCAGTAGCCCCGTACTGCCGGCTTCCCGATTGCTGGCCAGCTCTGCGACCCCGCATCGCCAACCCTCCACCCGCCCCCCCCCTCCCCCCCCCCACGGTCTGATCGATGGCCCCCCAACCATTCCCGGGCCAGCCCCGAACCCCCCCCTCCCCCCCGGCCTGCCCCAATCACAATCCCCCCCATCACTGATTCCCCACCCCCACAGTCCCAACACCCGCCCGCAGTTCTGAGACCCCCCCCACCCCGCCCCAGTCCCGACCCCCCCAGCAGGCTCTGATCGCTGGCCTCCCTCCTTCCACGATTCATCCTCACTGCAGCGTGGCAGCAGGACCCCCCCCATCCCCGCTGACTGGCCCAACAGGCCCCGCCCCATCAGGCCACGCCCCTAGCCCCATCCCCATAGCCCCCCCCTCCTTGCATTGCCCCATAGGTAGTGCCAAGGTACCCACTGGGCATTGGCATTCTGCCTCTTGGGCAGTGCCAGGGGGCCCAGGCTGGCACTGCTAAGGTGCCAATGCCCAGGGGCCACCCCCGCCACCTGATCCACTGCGGGGCCCCAATTGCGCCCCCCCCCCCCCCCTCACTCCAGCAGGGTCAGGCCACTAGTTCCCTGTTAGTGGGGATCTACTGTACTCCCTGCTGGAGTGAACCACTCTGGCGGGGGGTGGGGGGGAGATGCTAGCAGGCCTGGAGACTTCAGCCCGGGGTCGGCTAATTACATTTAAATTATGCTAAAATGACCATTGAAATGACCTTTGCACCTCCCCGTTGATTCCCGGCGCAGGGCTGACGCTGTCGGAAATCCGGCGCTGGGAGAAGCTATCAGGATAGGAATGCATGCATGAACCTCGCGAATCGGTCAATGCAAGAATCTCCCGGCTCGCTGCGCTAAAAAATTAGCACAGCGGGATGGTAGAATCGCCCCCCCCCCCCCCCCCACGTCTTTCAAGAGGATAAAGCACAAAAGGACTGTACTTTATCATTCCTCATCCAATGAACTGGCTGAACGGGCAGTCAGGCTTTCCAAGCCAGCTTAAAGAAACAATCAGCTGCATCTTTAAAAACAAAAATAGCTTGGTTCCTTTTCGCTTACAGGATCACCCCGCATTTGACCACCGATATATCTCCAGCAGAGCTATCGATGGGTCATTGTCTAAGGGCTCGGCCAAGCCTGGTATTCCCAAATATAGTGGGGAAGGTAGAGACAAGGCAGTGCCACCAAAAGAAGAACCGTGATTCAACTAAAGAAGCAAGATCATTTGACATCGATGACACAGTCAATATGAAAAACTTCAGAAGTGGCATAGCTGGGTTCTAGGAATTGTGGCCAAGACAGGACCATTGTCTTACAAAGTGAGTGTGCAAAACAGAATTTTGAGGAAACATGTGGACCATCTGCTTGAACATGAATCATCCCGAGAGCTGGCGTTACAGCCTGATTCATTATTGCCAGCTTGAAGTGCTTTTAGCTTCCTGAGAAGTGAAATGTCCAATTAACCTGTGACAGGGCAGAGTATTGTCCTGAAACAGAGGAGGTTGAAGCATTAGCACCAGGAGAGAGACCAAGTGTGACAACTTCTACAGAAATTACCCCAGCAGATACACCCCAGCCAGTGGAGTTGTGCCTTTCTACAAGGAAGCGAAAGCTACCAGAGAGATTAAGGTTTTAATGGACTGATTAAAAATGTTTATTGTTGTAAATTATGGGGGACTGTATAAGTTCACAACTATTCTGTGTATAAAGCGACTTAGAGGGATGCCAGATGCGATTATCCCCCCAAAAAACTAAGTGCTCAACAGGTGGGAGAACAGGAGATTTTCCCGCCAGTTTTTTAGGTGAGCTTAGTAAAATAAATTTATGTCACTCTGCAACACAGAGGCTGTCAGCGAAGTTATGTCAATGGGGCTAGGGCCTAATCCCAGCCAAGAGGCTGGCATTGGAATGCAGAGGAGGCTCGTGCGCCTGCGCCAATCTCCCAGTATATCAGGAGATCAGTTGACATGCACTCCCCCCCCTCTCCGTGATCGCCCCCTCAGGTGCCACCCGATTGGCACTGCCAGTGTGCCAGGGTACCCAGTGGGAAGTGCTTGTGTTCCAGGCTGGCACTGCCCAAGGGGCACCCCCCTGCCACTGACATCTCGGGGGCCTCAATGGCCTCTGATGCCCATAGCGAGGCCATCACATCTGGTCCCTGATGCTGGGGCAATATGTGATCCCCATTGGTATGGACTTCCAACAGTGGGGTCAGAATCTTTAGCGAACGCGGACATTGCACCCCGGGCTTGCTAAATAGATGTAAATGTTGAAAAAATGGCCCAGGAAGATCATGACCAGCTAGATGCAGTTGTGATTCCTGTTTTTGGCCACGTGCTGACATTTCCCGCTCGCTGTGTTACCTGAGCAGCGCAATGGGACAGGAAAATTGCGTCCGTGGTGTCTGGCCTCTTTAAAGGGTGATCATCTGAAATGGTCGCATGACAGAGACTGATTAATCAGCAATCGAGTTGGGGCTTCACTTCAACTTGTCTGGGCTTGTCCCAGCAGTTAGATCCTAGAGCCTTTTCTGGAAGCATTGCATCGGTATTACCCTGTAACTAAGTGTTGTTCACTAATTAATGTCTATAGTTTGTTCTTAACTGGTGGAACCAAATTACTACACCTTCTATTTTGATATGGTTGCCCAGACTCATCTGCCATGTGTTGTTTGTGATCTGCCTAAAGGCAGATTCTTGGTTAATTGTTTGCAAATGCTTCCATAGGACTAAAAGACGTAGGGGCAGAATTAGGCCAATCAGCCCATCGGGCTTGCTCTGTCATTCAATGAGATCATGACTGATCTAAATGCTTTATCCTGGCTTTTTTGTCAGTATTGGTTTGCAATTGCCTTCCACTCATGTGGGCAGAGCAAGAAGGCAGGTTCCAAGTCTACCTCAGCCACAATGGGAATCAAACCCATGCTGTTGGTGTTATTCTGAACCACAAACAAACCATCTAAACTAACTGGCCCCATATAACTCTTCCATCCTCATATAGTTCTGATATGATCCCTCTATCCGAATATATTTGTTATCACTCCTCGATCCTATTGTAATTCTGTTACGATCTCTCCTTCTTAATATCCTGATTTGCATCAATTAGAATCATAGAATCCCTACAGTGCAGAGGGAGGCCATTCGGCCCATCGAGTCTGCACCAACCACAATCCCACCCAGGCCCTATCCCCGTAACCCCACATATTTACCCTGTTAATCCCCCCGACACTCGGGTCAATTTAGCACGGCCAATCCACCTAACCCGCACATCTTTGGGCTGTGGGAGGATTAGATCCTACTACCTTCATACAATTGCTATGATTCCTCCATCCTGATATAATTCCATGATGCACTATCAATCAAGCAAAGACTAGTTTGTATGCTAGAACAAATAGGCTTTTATTAGCAAAAGACTTGGAGCACACCCATGCTGATGAACTGGTCCGGCGACTGAGGCAGGGGAGTTGGGAACAGTCACCTTTATACCTGGACCAGGGGGGGAGGAGTCTCAGGCAGGAGATCAGGGGCATGTCCAGGCTTGTCACACACACACACACAGGCAATAAGCTTAACAGTGGTTTACCACATTCACCCCCTGCTTTAAAAAAGAGTCCGGCTGGGGTGAGGTGGGTGGAACGATATTTACAGGATTACAAATTTACAAATTCAGTCTCTCCGGGAGCTTGATCTGCCACTGCGACCACCGTAGTGCCGGTTGTGGTGTCGGTTCCGGTTGCCGCAGTGTTGGTTCAGGCGCCAGGCCGTAGTCGCTCGAGTCGTCTGTAGTCCCTTCCGATTGTCGGGTGCGTGGTGGCGGCTCCTGGGGCTCAGGCGTGCTGTATACGGGGGTTGGGGTGTGGGATCGTGGGTCGTCGTGGTCCCTGGGGCACCTGCGGGTGCCAGGTCTCGAATAGAGACCGTGTCCTCCCGCCCGTCGAGGTATACCACATAGGCGTATTGGGGGTTGGCATGGAGGAGCTGGACTCTCTCGACCAGTGGGTCCGACGTACGGGTCCTCACGTGTTTCCGGAGCAGGACAGGGCCTGGGGACGTCAGCCACGACGGTAGTGAGGTCCCCGAGGAGGACTTCCTGGGGAAAACAAACATCGTTTCATGAGGGGTAGCATTGGTCGCTGTGCAAAGGAGTGATCTAATCGAGTGTAGAGCATCAGGGAGGACCTCTTGCCAGCGGGGGACTGGAAGGCCTTTAAACCTCAGAGCTAGTAAAATGGCCTTCCAGACTGTCGCGTTCTCCCTCTCTACCTGTCCGTTCCCCCTGGGGTTGTAGCTGGTGGTCCTACTCGAGGCTATGCCTTTGGAGAGCAGGTACTGTCGCAGCTCATCACTCATAAAGGAGGATCCCCGGTCGCTATGGATATAGCTAGGGAAACCGAACAGGGTGAAGAGGCTGTGCAGGGCCCTGACGACCGTGGGCGAGGTAATATCCGGGGAGGGAATAGCGAAGGGGAAACGTGAATATTCGTCAATGACGTTGAGGAAGTATATGTTGCGGTCAGAAGAGGGGAGGGGGCCTTTGAAGTCGCTGTCTAGGCGTTTGAAAGGGCGGGTGGCCTTTACGAGGTGTGCTCTGTCTGGCCGTTAGAGGTGCGGCTTGCACTCTGCGCAGAACTGGCAGTGTCTGGTTATAGACCTGACTTCCTCAATGGAGTAGGGCAGGTTACGGGCTTTAATGAAGTGAAAAACCCTGGTGACCCCCGGGTGGTAGAAGTCGTTGTGGAGAGTCTGCAATTGGTCTATTTGTGCGCTGGCACATATTCCCCGGGACAGGGCGTCTGGGGGCTCATTGAGCTTCCCGGGCCGGTATAAGATGTCGTAATTGTAGGTGGAAAGCTCGATTCTCCACCTCAATATTTTATCATTTTTGATCTTGCCCTGCTGCGTGTTGTTAAACATGAATGCAACTGACCATTGGTCCGTGAGTAAGGTGAATCATTTACAAGCAGTGTAGTGGCGCCAGTGCCATACAGCTTCCACTATGGCTTGGGCCTCCTTCTCGACAGAGCAGTGTCGAATTTCAGGGCCTTGGAGGGTTCGTGAGAAGAAGACCACGGTCTGCCCGCCTGGTTAAAGGTGGCAGCTAGGGCGAAGTCAGACGAAGTCAGTCAGCTCTCCACCTGGAACGGGATGGATTCGTCTACAGCGTGCATCGTGGCCTTCGCGATGTCTGCTTTGATGCGGTCGAAGGCCAGGCGGGCCTCTGCCGTCAGGGGAAAAGCGGTGGATTTGATGAGCGGATGGGCTTTATCCACATAATTGGGGACCCACTGGGCGTAATACGAGAAGAAGCCCAGGCATCTCCTCAGTGCTTTGAGTCTGGTGGGGAGGGGGAGTTCCAGGAGGGGACGCATGCGGTCGGGATCGGGACCGATGACCCCATTTTTCACAACATAACCAAGGATGGCGAGGAGGCGTGTGCAGAATACGCACTTCTCCTTATTATGGGTCAGATTTAGGAGTGTGGCGGTGTGGAGGAATTTGTGGAGGTTGGCGTCGTGGTCCTGCTGATCATGGCCACAGATGGTGACGTTATCCAGGTACGGCAAGGTGGCCCGCAGCCCGTTCTGGCCTACCATTCGTCCATCTCATGCTGGAAAACCAAGACCCTGTTGGTGACGCCGAAGGGGACCCTAAGGAAGTGATAGAGGCGGCCATCCACCTCGAAGGTAGTATATTGGCAGTCTTCCGGGCGGATAGGGAGCTGGTGGTCTGCAGATTTTAAGTCGATGGTGGAGAACACCCGATATTGTGCAATCTGATTAACCATGTCAGATATGTGGGGAAGGGGGTACGGGTCCAGCTGCGTGTAGCGGTTAATGGTCTGGCTGTAGTCAATGACCATGCGATGTTTCTCTCCAGTCTTAACAACTACTACTTGGGCTCTCCAGGGGCTGGTACTGGCCTCGATGATCCCCTCCCCTAGGAGCCGTTGTACTTTGGACCTGATAAAAGCCCTGTCTCCAGCACTGTACCGTCTGCTCTTGGTGGCGATGGGCTTGCAGTTGGGGGTGAGATCTTCAAACAGTGAGGGAGGGGCGACTTTAAGGGTCGAGAGGCTGCAGGTAGTGCACGGTGGGCGATCTACGAACTGGTGATTACAAACAGAGAGCGGGGGAGAAGGCCCGTTATACTCCATGGTGACCCTCTTAAGGTGACAGAGGAAATCTAGCCCGAGGAGTACGGCAGCGCAGAGTTGTGGCAGCACGAGGAGCCTGAGGTTTTTGTACACTGTGCCCCGTACAGTCAGGGTCGCCACGCAGTACCCGAGGACATCCACCGAGTGGGACTTTGAAGCCATGGAGATGGCAGTACTGAAAGGGCGTAGCGACTCACTGTGTTCGGGTGAATAAAGCTCTCCGTACTCCCACAGTCAAATAAACAGTTTGTAGTGCGACCGTTTACCTCGATGTCCATCATGGACCTGGCGAGTTGGTGAGGCCTGGATTGGTCCAGCGTA
Source organism: Mustelus asterias (assembly GCF_964213995.1). Taxonomy (NCBI): domain Eukaryota; kingdom Metazoa; phylum Chordata; class Chondrichthyes; order Carcharhiniformes; family Triakidae; genus Mustelus; species Mustelus asterias. The sequence goes on along the minus strand of NC_135802.1, from coordinate 94,979,521 downwards.
ACCGAAGCCACCGTTGGAATTTGCGACGCGGCTGACGGCATCCAAGATGGTGGCCCGCATGGCTCACGCGCGGCTGAAGGCGTCCAAGATGGCGGCCCGCACGGCTCACACGTGGCTACCGGCGCCCAAGATGGCGGCCACCGTGGGTCGCACGCAGCGCTACTGGGCTTGGAGGTCGACTTCGCCCTGCATACCTTTGCGTAATGGCCCTTCTTTCCACATCCGGAGCAGATCGCACCCTTCGCCGGGCAGCGTTGTTGGGGGTGCTTCCCCAGGCCGCAGAAGTAGCACTTCGGGCCTCCAGAGGCAGGGCCGGCAGGGGCATGCCCAGGCATGTCACACAGACACACAGGCAATAAGCTTAACAGTGGTTTACCACATTCCATTATGAGCCTTCTATTCTGATTAAATCCCAAAGGATGAGTTCGTTTTCTGGGTGTAATATTAATTAATGGTTTCCATCTCAAATTAAATCACCACTTTTTGTTGTTTGTTCTCTTTCTTTATAATTAACAATATATGTTTGAAAGGGATTGTTGTTCTGATGATGGATAAGTCTCCAGAAGAGCTGTTCATCAGTTTATGTTGCACACATTTTGTATTATAAATGACACCTGTGATACGAATTTTCCAATGTTAAATAGGCTACTGATTTATTTGTGGCTAAAGATCATTGAAGATTATGGAGACAATTTCATATGATAGTTGACATGCTTTGTTTCAGCCATTGCATGGATTGTATTTTTAGGCTAGATGCTTCCCTATTTTACTGCTTTTTTTGTTTCGATTTGAGTGTTAAATTAAGGAAATTGTGGTGGAGGGACTTACTAGATCCTTTTAACTTTAATCGATGCTATCAAATTGGCCACCCAATTTATCCCCTGCCTGATTTTTCATTTCATTTACTTCAATAGTAAGAAAACCTGAGTGTGGTGTATAATGAGAAAATAATGTGACCATCATCCATTTTACACTATCACCCAAAATTAACATGAACCCTTTAGAATTCAAACCCCACTTGTTTTGAAGAATTTTGCAGTTTTCCCCCTCCACTTTTTGTCCCCCTGTGCAGGTGCTGAAACCTTACAACAACCATTAATAGTTAGTGGGAAAGGTAAGAAAACACTCTGAGTGATTGATGAAAGCAGGAACCTTTGGTCATTTGAGAGGGGAGATTGAAATTGCTAAAAACCTGCAGAAAGTTTCCTGCAACCTTCCCAGGGCTTACACTTATGAAATGCTTCTTTCCTAAGATAGGTGATGCACTATCAATCAAGCAAAGACTAGTTTGTATGCAAGAACAAATAGGCTTTTATTAGCAAAAGACTTGGAGCACACCCATGCCGATGAACTGGTCCAGAGACTGAGGCAGGGGGTGGGGAGCAGTCGCCTTTATACCTGAACCAGGGGGGGGAGGAGTCCCAGGCAGGGCTGGCAGGGGCATGTCCAGGCATGTCACACACACACAGGCAATAAGCTAACAGTGGTTTACCACATTCACCCCCTGCTTTTAAAAAAGAGCCCGGTGGGGGTGAGGTGGGTGGAACAATATTTACAGAATTACAAATTTATAAATTTAGTCTCTCTGGGGGCTTGATCTGCCGCTGCGACCGCCGTAGTGCCAGTTGTGGTGTCGGGTCCGGTGGCCGCGGTGTTGGTTCAGGCGCCAGGCCGTAGTCGCTCGAGTCATCTGTAGTCCCTTCCGATTGTCAGGTGCATGGTGGCAGCTCCTGGGGCTCAGGCGTGCTGTATACGGAGGTTGGGAGTGTGGGATCGTGGGTCGTCGTGGTCCCTGGGGCACCTGCGGGTGCCAGGTCTCGAATAGAGACCGTGTCCTCCCGCCCGTCGAGGTATACCACATAGGCGTATTGGGGGTTGGCATGGAGGAGCTGGACCCTCTCGACCAGTGGGTCCGACTTACGGGTCCTCACGTGCTTCCGGAGCAGGACAGGGCCTGGGGACATCAGCCACGACGGTGGTGAGGTCCCCGAGGAGGACTTCCTGGGGAAAACAAACATCGTTTCATGAGGGGTAGCATTGGTCGCTGTGCAAAGGAGTGATCTAATCGAGTGTAGAGCATCGGGGAGGACCTCTTGCCAGTGGGGGACTGGAAGACCTTTAAACCTCAGAGCTAGTAAAATGGCCTTCCAGACTGTCGCGTTCTCCCTCTCTACCTGTCCGTTCCCCCTGGGGTTGTAGCTGGTGGTCCTACTCGAGGCTATGCCTTTGGAGAGCAGGTACTGTCGCAGCTCATCACTCATAAAGGAGGATCCCCGGTCGCTATGGATATAGCTAGGGAAACCGAACAGGGTGAAGAGGCTGTGCAGGGCCCTGACGACCGTGGGCGAGGTAATATCCGGGGAGGGAATAGCGAAGGGGAAACGTGAATATTCGTCAATGACGTTGAGGAAGTATATGTTGCGGTCAGAAGAGGGGAGGGGGCCTTTGAAGTCGACACTTAGGCGTTCGAAAGGGCGGGTGGCCTTTATGAGGTGTGCTCTGTCTGGCCGATAGAGGTGCGACTTGCACTCTGCGCAGACCTGGCAGTGTCTGGTTATAGACCTGACTTCCTCAATGGAGTAGGGCAGGTTACGGGCTTTAATGAAGTGAAAAACCCTGGTGACCCCCGGGTGGCAGAAGTCGTTGTGGAGAGTCTGCAATTGGTCTATTTGTGCGCTGGCACATATTCCCCGGGACAGGGCGTCTGGGGGCTCATTGAGCTTCCCGGGCTGGTATAAGATGTCGTAATTGTAGGTGGAAAGCTCGATTCTCCACCTCAATATTTTATCATTTTTGATCTTGCCCCGCTCCGTGTTGTTAAACATGAATGCAACTGACCATTGGTCCGTGAGTAGGGTGAATCATTTACAAACTAAGTAGTGGTGCCAGTGCCGTACAGCTTCCACTATGGCTTGGGCCTCCTTCTCGACAGAGGAGTGTCGAATCTCAGGGCCTTGGAGGGTTCGTGAGAAGAAGGCCACGGGTCTGCCCGTCTGGTTAAGGGTGGCGGCTAGGGCGAAGTCAGACGCATCGCTCTCCACCTGGAATGGGATGGATTCGTCTACAGCGTGCATCGTGGCCTTCGCGATGTCTGCTTTGATGCGGTCGAAGGCCAGGCGGGCCTCTGCCGTCAGGGGAAAAGAGGTGGATTTGATGAGCGGACGGGCTTTATCCGCATAATTGGGGACCCACTGGGCGTAATACGAGAAGAAGCCCAGGCATCTCCTCAGTGCTTTGAGTTCCAGGAGGGGACGCATGCGGTCGGGATCGGGACAGATGACCCCGTTTTCCACAACACAACCAAGGATGGCAAGGCGGTGAGTGCGGAATACGCACTTCTCCTTATTATGGGTCAGATTTAGGAGTGTGGCGGTGTGGAGGAATTTGTGGAGGTTGGCGTCGTGGTCCTGCTGATCATGGCCACAGATGGTGACGTGATCCAGGTACGGCAAGGCGGCAAGGTGGCCCGCAGCCCGTTCTGGCCTACCATTCGGTCCATCTCACGCTGGAAAACCGGCTGGTGACGCCGAAGGGGACTCTAAGGAAGTGATAGAGGTGGCCATCCGCCTCGAAGGCAGTATATTGGCGGTCTTCCGGGCGGATAGGGAGCTGGTGGTCTGCAGATTTTAAGTCGATGGTGGAGAACACCCGATATTGTGCAATCTGATTAACCATGTCAGATATGCGGGGAAGGGGGTACGGGTCCAGCTGCGTGTATCAGTTAATGGTCTGACTGTAGTCAATGACAATGCGATGTTTCTCCCCAGTCTTAACAACTACTACTTGGGCTCTCCAGGGGCTGGTACTGGCCTCGATGATTCCCTCTCCTAGGAGCCGTTGTAATTCGGACCTGATAAAACTCTCTCTCCAGCACTGTACCGTCTGCTCTTGGTGGCGATGGGCTTGCAGTCGGGGGTGAGATTTTCAAACAGTGAGGGAGGGGCGACTTTAAGGGTCAAGAGGCTGCAGGTGGTGTGCGGTGGGCGATCTAAGAACTGCTGATTGCAAACGGAGAGCGGGGGAAAAGGCCCATTATACTCCATGGTGACGCTCTTAAGGTGACACAGGAAATCTAGCCCCAGGAGTACGGCAGCGCAGAGTTGTGGCAGCACGAGGAGCCTGAGGTTTTTGTACACTGTGCCCCGTACAGTCAGGGTCGCCACGCAGTACCTGAGGACATCCACCGAGTGGGACTTTGAAGCCATGGAGATGGCAGTACTGAAAGGGCGTAGCGACTCACTGTGTTCGGGTGAATAAAGCTCTCCATACTCCCACAGTCAAATAAACAGTTTGTAGTGCAACCGTTTACCTCGATGTCCATCATGGACCTGGCGAGTTGGTGAGGCCTGGATTGGTCCAGCGTAACCGAAGCCACCGTTGGATTTTGCGACGCGGCTGACGGCGTCCAAGATGGCGGCCCGCACGGCTCACACGCGGCTGATGGCGTCCAAGATGGCGGCCCGCATGGCTCGCACGCGGCTGAAGGCGTCCAAGATGGTGGCCCGCACGGCTCACACGCAGCTACCGGTGCCCAATGTGGCAGTGCCCGCGGGTCGCATGTGGCGCTACTGGGCTTGGAGGTCGATTTCGCCCTGCATATCTTCACGTAATGTCCCTTATTTCCACACCCGGAGCTGATCGCATCCTTCGCCGGGCAGCATTGTCGGGGGTGCTTCCCCAGGCCCCAGAAATAGCACTTCGGGCCTCCGGAGACTGCCGCAGCGGTCGGGCCATTGGTGGGGCGTGGCGTGGCGTAGGCCTGCGGCCCTCCCGAGTACAGAGGTGGCAGCGACTGCAGCGTCCATGATGCGCCCCCGTGGTCGGGGGTGTAGGCCTCGAGATTACGGAAGGCCACCTCTAACGATTCGGCAAGTGCCACAGTCTTTTGTAGGTCCAGCCCACCCTGTTCCAGCAGTCGTTGTCGGATATAGTTTGACCTGATACCTGTGACATAGGCATCTCTGATTAAGTCCTCAGTGTTTTGGGCGGCTGTTACGGCCTTGCAGTTGCAGGCCCTGCCAAGTGCTCACAACGCACGCAGGAATTGATCGCCCGATACTCCTGGCTGTTGTCTGCGAGTAGCCAGAAGGTGTCTGGCGTAGATTTCATTAGATTGTTTGTTGTACTGGCCTTTTAAAAGTTCAATTGCGTCCTTGTAAGTTTCAGCGTCTCTAATAATCGAGAATACTTGATCGCTTACCCGGGCGTGGAGCACGTGTAGCTTGTCGGTTTCGGTCCGGACGACGGAGGCGGAGGCGGTGAGGAAAGTTTTGAAACAGCGCAGCCAGTGATCGAAGCTGTTCGAGGCTCCTACAGCTTGAGGATCCAATTCAAGTCTATCGGGTTTTAGTATCTGCTCCATCCCAAAACTTTTGCTAATAAAATTGATGCACTATCAATCAAGCAAAGACTAGCTTGTATGCCCGAACAAATAGGCTTTTATTAGCAAAAGACTTGGAGCACACCCATGCCGATGAACTGGTCCAGAGACTGAGGCAGGGGGTGGGGAGCGGTCACCTTTATACCTGGACCAGGGGGGAGGAGTCCCAGGCAGGGCCGGCAGGGGCATGTCCAGGCATGTCACACACACACACAGGCAATAAGCTAACAGTGGTTTACCACATTAGGCAAAGGGTGATCTAGTCGAGGTGTTCAAAATTATGCAGCGCATTAATAGAGCAAATAAAGGGAAACTTAAAGACAGAAGAGTTGGTAACCAGGGGACAAAGATTTACAGAACTTGCAAAAATAGAGGGGTGATGAATTATTTTAGCAGTTAGTTTTAATTATGTTACTTCCTGAAAGGGTGGTGGAAGCGGGTGGAATAATAATTTTCAAAAAGGAATTGGGTGAATATTTGATGAGGAATATATTGCAAGGGGGAAGGGCAGGGAAATGTGACTATTTAGATAGCTCCTTCAAAGAGCTGGCATAAATACAATGGGCTGAATGGCCTCCTTCTATACTGTACTATTCAATAGATTCTGTGATTTTGCTGTCTGTCATGAGTTCTTCCAGAGAGAACAGGGCACCATTAGATAGATGATGGACCACTTTATCTCGCAATCTATTCCCTGTTATTGTGTGCCACCTTCTCCTGCAGGAAAGGAAGGGATGTGTTAACCTGGGGAGATGTTTTGTGGGACGTGAGGCTCAGTGCAGATTATGTCGGGTGGAGGGAAAGGTGGTAAAGGGCTGGGAAAAGGTGGAGTCAAGCGGCACCACAAAGTGCTCTGAGACACATCCAAGGCATTACCGAGCCAGCCATTTACTGCCTGGTTCACCGTGGAGGCATCAAGGGCGCCTCCAGCCTGGTCTACGATGGAGGTCTGTGGGGTCCTGAAAGTGTTCCAGGAAAGCATCACCGGGGGCTCGGTGACCTATACCGAACATGCCAAGCGCAGCCATGCATGTGCTGTACTCCTAGAAGTGTCAGGGACAGACGCTGTATGGCTTTAGTGGTTGAGGACAGTTTTAAAAAAGATTGAGGCTTGGATAATGTTTCTGGTATGTTAAAATTCACACTAGTGTGAGGAGGTCAATAAGTCAGGGCAGTAACATTTGTAGAGTGTGAGAGTGGTAGCAGAAGGAGATGGAGTAAAGTATGCTACAGTGACAGGAGAAGCATGGTGGGAAGCAGGAAAGAGATCCATCTGCACCAAACACGCAGTGTCTTATCTGTCAAAAGGAATCCAGAGGTGGCTCAGCTGCAGAAGTTTTCCCAAACACCAACAATGAACTGCCAATTCTGTAGATATCCTTGCTAATCTTGTATTGAATGTTTCAGCCATTAGAGGACCCACAGAAAATGATGTAGTTATTTAAGGCTTGAATATTGAGGAGTCTATCATCACCCGGGACTGAAACATAGAATCATAAAAAAGATAAAACCAGTCATGTCTGAATTCTTATCAAACACTAGCCCCTACACTCTTACATGAGTTACCAATAAAAAACACTAATAGCATTTATTTCATGCTAATAGTCATTTGAAGCAATTTAGCGTTCCCTGAACCCAGGTGAATAGGCGCACAATTGGAGAATGAGAAGTCGTTCCCACCCCCCCTCCCCCCACTCTTGGATGATAGTCAATTTAGACTTTGTAAGTTTGAAATTCTTTCTGATTGTCATCGATATTGTTGTCATACTTGCAGAAAAAAAACACAGCATTACTTTCTATTGTTTAAGCTAAGTGCACCTCAGCTTCCTTGATGCCATACATGGCCTGACATGGCCTGGCTCTTGGAGTTGACTTTTGCAATATCTAGTTTCTATACTTCAGCTCTGAGCTTCATTAAATTGAATCCATAGAGGTTTACATTTGCATTATTGCACAACCATAGCCCTTATGCTTCTGTTTCTCACAGTTTTTCTCCTGATTTCTAGTCCTGCTCTTTTATTCCTCCTGTTGCATATATTTTATTTTCTCAGTTTTGTATTTGTGTAGTTTTGTTTTGGTGCTGCCACTTTCTTTTAACTCTTACCATCAACATTTTTTTGTTTTAGTTCTGCTAGTTTTTTTTAGCCTCCATCAGTGCTTGTGGTCTTCCTTTACTGTTGATAGAGCTATATCTCTACTTCCCAATTTGTATGCTTTTATTAGCATCTCTCTGAATGTTTCTCATTTAACCACACCTCTGCTGTTTGTGGCATGCGCTATTCTGTTTATTTTAGGCTTGCTTCTGGTCTGGTGTTTCTTGCATATAAACAGTCTTCCATGTCTTCAAGACATCTCAAAGTACATCCCAGCCAATGAAGAACCTTTGAAGTATCGTCACTCTCGTAATGCAAGCAGCTCAGAAGCCAGTTTGCACATAACCAGGGCCTACAAACAGCAGTAAGATAAGTAACCACACAACCTGTTTTGCTGATGTTTGTTGAGTGATGATTGTTTCTCAGGGCGCTGGAAGAACTCTCCTGCTGCTTTTTAAAAGTACTTTTCAAAAGTACCACCTAAGCAGGCAGACAGACTCTCAGTTTCACATCTGATCTGAAAGGTGGCTCCATTCTCCTGCCCCCATCGCTATGTCTCCAGGCTGCTGGATGAACTGGGATATGTGTGAACACTCTGTGAGTACCTGATTTAATGCATAAATGTTTCCTCGGCGATATGTGCTTGTGTGGCAAAAAGGAAACAATTTTCTTTCTGTTAGATCATTTATTAATCACTTGCTGGTCACATATGGGATTAATATTGCTTTCTGTGGATATTTCTGGAAGTTAATGGAAGTGATGCAAAATGAATAATTTCAAACATTTTTCTTGACACATCTTGGCATGGTAGCACAGTGGTTAGCACTGCTGCTTCACAGCTCCAGGGACCTGGGTTCAATTCCCGACTTGGGTCACTGTCTGTGTGGAGTTTGCACATTCTCCTCGTGTCTGCGTGGGTTTCCTCCGGGTGCTCCGGTTTCCTTCCACAGTCCAAAGATGCGTGGGTTAGGTTGATTGGCCATGCTAAAAATTGCCCCCTAGAGTCCTGAGATGCTTAGGTTAGAGGGAATAGCGGGTAAATATGTAGGGATATGGGGCTGGGGACTACATGGGATCGTGGTCGGTGCAGACTCGATGGGCCAAATGGCCTCTTTCTGCACTGTAGGGTTTCTCTAATTCTCTAATCAGTGGTACAGAGTGACCTGTGTGTCCTTGTACATGAATCGCAACAAGTTAGCATGCAGGTACTGCAAGTAACGAGGAAGGGAAATGTGGGCCTTTACTACAAAGGGATGTAGTATAAAAAGTCTTGTTACAATTGTACATTGCATTGTTGAGATCACACCTGGAGTGCTGCATAGAGTTTTGGTCTCCTTATTTAAGGAGAGAAATACTACATTAGAGGCAGTTCAAAGGTTTCCCAGTTTGGTTCCTGGGAGAAAGGGTTCTTTTATGAGCAGATTGGGCCTATGCTCATTGGAGTTTAGAAGAATGAGAGGCAATCTTATTGAAACATGTAAGAAATGAGAGGACTGAATAGGGTAGATGCTGAGAGGATGTTTCCTCTCCTGGGGGAACCTAGAACTAGGGGCACAGTTTCAAAATAAGGACTGTCCCATTAAAGATAGAGACGATAAAGAATTTATTCTCTCAGAGGGTTGTTGACCTTTAGAATTCACCGCCCCAGAGATGAGTGGAGGCTGGGTCAATAAATATATTTGAGATTGAATTAGATAGATTTTAGATCAACAAGGGAGTCAAAGTTATGTGGGCAGGTAGTGGTTCAGGCCACAGTAAGATCGGTCGTGATCTCATTGAATGGAGGAGTAGGATCGAGGGGCCAAATGGCCTACACCTGCTCTTATTTCTTTCTGTTTAGGTTTTATTATATATATTTTAATCAGCTTTGATCAGGCCTTTGAATTTGGATTGATGATGTTATGATGTCAAAATATATAGCTGAAATACTCTGCAGCTCATTAGTTCTGTACCTGGTTAATACTGGAAGATTGGGTATGCAGGATGCCTGGGTGGGTGGTATGGAAGGGGTATGGAGGTGTGGGGAGGATAGAGGCCATGGGATTATGGAAGGGGCATAGGGATATGGAGGGGATGTGGAAGGGATATGGAGTGTACGGAAGGGGCTTGAAGGGAATGGAAGGGACATTGAGGTATGGAAGGTGTATGGGGCATATGGAAAGGGAATGCGGCATATAGGAGCTTGGGAGTTTGAGAGAGGGGTCAGTGGTGAGGGTTAGGAGCTTAATACCCATGAATTGAATTGGGCCAATGTCCCAGTGACTGAAAATGGTCTTCTAACCTGCTTGCCTCAACATCCACCTGTCTCTGTCGCCATCTTGGACCTGCTTTGGGAAGTGGGTAGCATTAGTCCAGCCCATCCCTGCCTTCTCAGGATGAAAAATTCCATGTGAATGGCCTGACTTTCAAAATTTGTACCGTGATGTCGGGAAATGCATCCATTCATACTTCCTGATGTTGAATTCTGGCAGACCCCAGTTAGCTGTGAAATATTAATTCCAAGGTGGTTGAGTAAATCTGAAGTGACAATCAGTGAGAGGAGAAGCCATTACTGGGGATTTACTGACAATCCCTTCATAGACCTGAAAACACTCCAAGATAATAATGGCATTCAGGATCAATTTTACATTTGTCAATATATCACTTACAATGAACAATGTATCACTATATGGGGAGGTGATGACCTCGTGGTATTATCACTACACTATTAATCCAGAAACTCAGTTAAAGTTCTGGGGACCCAGGTTCGAATCCAACCACAGTAGATGGTGGAATTTGAATTCAATAAAAAATATCTGGAATTGGGAATCTACTGCTGACCATGAAATGTTGTCGATTGCCGGAAAAACCCATCTCGTTCACTAATGTCCTTTAGGGGAGGAAATCTACTGTCCTTATCTGGTCTAACCTACATGTGACACCAGAGCCACAGCAGCGTGGTTGACAATAAATGCTGACCAACCAGCAACGCTCATGTTGCATGAATGAATTTTTAAAAATGGATACGTAGTGAGATGAAAACTGGGGAGAAAACTTCCTGACTCACTGCTGGAGATCTTCCCATTGTTGGGGCAGGGGGCGGAGGGGGGGGCGGGGGAGGGGGGGGCGGGGGAGGGGGGGTGGGGGAGGGGGGGTGGGGGAGGGGCGAAATAAAATATTCAAAGTGTCACTGTAACTAGACCTCGGACTGCCCAAATCACCTTGCACACTTGCTCGATCTAATGTCTAATGTTGTGAATCTGCATCCACCTTTAATAGATCCGATTACCACCTTTGGGGGAACAGGGGTAAAGATGGAAGCAGCAGTTTGGGATTGGTGATGAAACAGGGTGTCCCAGCAAAAATTGAGAGAAAGGGACAATGCCAGCATTTACTCTGGGGAGGAAGATGAACATACAAAATAGGAGCAAGAGAACAAATTTTTAAAGTGACAGTCAAAGTAGTTAGGATGAGCAGCAAATTGTTTTAGGTTGGAATTTGGATATGCAGTGGGAAGCTTGGTGTTGAGCCAATGTTCTTCTATTTTGAGTAATTTTGCTGTGATTGCAGATAGTTAGGATCTGGAGCTGTTTTGCTAAGCAGTTAACTGGGTGACAAAATCATTATAAATTCAGCACACTTATTTAGTCGCTACACTGTGAGATCATATGTTCTTTTCACAGATTTTTAGGTGCCTTTTGACAAACAGCACATGAAGAAAAGTAATGTAATAGAAACAAAATTGAAAAACATATAATAATTTATTAAAATTTGTTTTCTTTCAATTCAATTACAATTTCAATCACTACAGCAGCAGTACAAATATATGTGATTTGGTAGATTTGGACCTGGTGCCATTACAAAACTAGATTCTGATACACCAACACTAAATTAATAGTTGTAAATAAATAAGTATTAAATAAAAATATTATAAATAGCCAAATGTGGATTACCAAATTCAGTCTCATAGAACTGAACTAAACTAATACTGCTGGTTCTGAATATAGAACAATATTGTTATCTACAATAAAGCAGATTTCATCCAGAAGATTTGAACTGGAATATTCATACAATATTTTTACTATTTATCATAGTCGGGATTCAATTCATGAATCGAATGGCTCGAATAGTACTCTCCATAAAGAGAGAAAAGTTTCTAAGAATCACGTGAATTGCTAACTGCTTATCCCAGGTGTTTTCAGAAGAGTGGTCTGGATTGAACGCCTGTTCATTACTTTTATCTTGTTGAGCAATACGTTCACGAATCTTGCTCTGTTGAAGAGAGAGGAGAAAAAAGAAACATTTATTTGCTATTCAGAAACAATGTTATGTCAAAACATTGGGGGTAGAACTTCCTTGGAGTTCTGTTGATATTCTGCTCCAATTTTGACACAAGATTGATAGAAACCCCAGAAAAATGGTGGAAGTGGCAGTCTGCTGATATTGTTTTTCTGAGGTTTCTACTGATGGTCGCTGAAGCTATGATGGGAAATTGACAGAGACTCACTAAAATTTTACCCTCATCCATCTGAGGATTTCAAAAGCCCTGATAGTTGGGCTAAGCTTCTAAATTAGCAATTTCAAACTAAAGGACAGAAATGAAGGGTAGATACTAACAATTAAAATCTATAACCTGTACATGCAAAATACAAATGATATTGTTTTTCTTTCATTTGAAACTTACACAGCCAAATATTTCCAAAAACTGTTCAAGCAATCATGAAGGGTGTACTTTAGGCACCCAAAATATTGCATCATTACATCTGGGCAGATGTGTGCATCTTGAAGGAGTTTCAAATTCATGCAATAATAATGTTGATCAAATAAGTAACCTCCTCAGAGAAAGTTGTCTAAAGAAATGGGTTGATCCATTGCTTCACTGATCATCTTACTGCTATTATGACTGCTTTACGTATTGAATAGACACGTAGTAATATGGAGGGCAAGAACAACCCGTGGCTGGTTCCAACATTAAGAAATATGTCTTAAATGGTCTAATCAAAAACTATCCTACTTTCTCTTGGATTTGCTAATGCTTTCTGTCTCCTTGGGCAGTCTGAATTACACTCTGTGTAATGTAGTTAAGATGATGCATTTAAGGGGAATTTGGATAAGCACATCAAGCAGAAAAGAATATAATATTATATTGATCGGATTATATGAAGAAAGGTGTAAGGAAGCTTGTGTGAAATATAAACAACAGGGTAGACCAATTGCGTTGAACGACCTGTTTCTGTGCTGTATATTCTAGTAAGAAGTTTAACAACACCAGGTTAAAGTCCAACAGGTTTATTTGGTAGCAAAAGCCACACAAGCTTTCGAGGCTCTGAGCCCCTTCTTCAGGTGAGTGGGAATTCTGTTCACAAACAGAACTTATAAGACACAGACTCAATTTACATGAATAATGGTTGGAATGCGAATACTTACAACTAATCCAGTCTTTAAGAAACAAAACAATGGGAGTGGAGAGAGCATCAAGACAGGCTAAAAAGATGTGTATTGTCTCCAGACAAGACAGCCAGTGAAACTCTGCAGGTCCACGCAACTGTGGGAGTTACAAATAGTGTGACATAAATTCTGATTCTAGGATCGCATGATAAAGACTCAGGAGGAAAAAAGCAGAAATATTTATGTGAAATAGTGTGACATAAACCCAATATCCCGGTTGAGGCCGTCCTTGTGTGTGCGGAACCTGGCTATCAGTTTCTGCTCCGCGACTCTGCGCTGTCGTGTGTCGCGAAGGCCGCCTTGGAGAACGCTTACCCGAATATCAGAGGCCGAATGCCCGTGACCGCTGAAGTGCTCCCCAACAGGAAGAGAACAGTCTTGCCTGGTGATTGTCGAGCGGTGTTCATTCATCCGTTGTCGCAGCGTCTGCATAGTTTCCCCAATGTACCATGCCTCGGGACATCCTTTCTTGCAGCGTATCAGGTAGACAACGTTGGCCGAGTTGCAAGAGTATGTACCGTGTACCTGGTGGATGGTGTTCTCACGTGAGATGATGGCATCTGTGTCGATGATCCGGCACGTCTTGCAGAGGTTGCTGTGGCAGGGTTGTGTGGTGTCTTGGTCACTGTTCTCCTGAAGGCTGGGTAGTTTGCTGCGGACAATGGTCTGTTTGAGGTTGTGCGGTTGTTTGAAGGCAAGAAGTGGGGGTGTGGGGATGGCCTTGGCGAGATGTTCGTCTTCATCAATGACATGTTGAAGGCTCCGGAGGAGATGCCGTAGCTTCTCCGCTCCGGGGAAGTACTGGACAACGAAGGGTACTCTGTCCACTGTGTCCCGTGTTTGTCTTCTGAGGAGGTCGGTGCGGTTTTTCGCTGTGGCGCGTTGGAACTGTTGATCAATGAGTCTAGCGCCATATCCTGTTCTTATGAGGGCATCTTTCAGCGTCTGGAGGTGTCTGTTGCGATCCTCCTCATCCGAGCAGATCCTGTGTATCCGGAGGGCTTGTCCGTAGGGGATGGCTTCTTTAACGTGTTTAGGGTGGAAGCTGGAGAAGTGGAGCATCGTGAGGTTATCCGTGGGCTTGCGGTACAGTGAGGTGCTGAGGTGACCGTCCTTAATGGAGATGCGCGTGTCCAAGAATGCAACCGATTCCGGAGAGTAGTCTATGGTGAGCCTGATGGTGGGATGGAACTTGTTGATGTCATCATAGAGTTGTTTCAGTGATTGTTCACCATGAGTCCAAAGGAAGAAAATGTCATCGATGTATCTAGTGTATAGCACCGGTTGAAGGTCCCGTGCGGTGAAGAAGTCTTGTTCGAACCTGTGCATGAAGATGTTGGCATATTGAGGTGCAAATTTGGTCCCCATGGCTGTTCCGTGTGTCTGGATGAAGAACTGGTTGTTGAAGGTGAAGATATTGTGGTCCAGGATGAAGCGGATGAGATGTAAAATTGCATCTGGAAACTGGCAGTTGTTGGCGCTGAGCACTGAGGCCGTTGCAGCAATGCCATCGTCATGGGGGATGCTGGTGTAGAGTGCTGAGACATCCATTGTGACGAGGACATCCGTCACCCGAGGCATGGTACATTGGGGAAACTATGCAGACGCTGCGACAACGGATGAATGAACACCGCTCGACAATCACCAGGCAAGACTGTTCTCTTCCTGTTGGGGAGCACTTCAGCGGTCACGGGCATTCGGCCTCTGATATTCGGGTAAGCGTTCTCCAAGGCGGCCTTCGCGACACACGACAGCGCAGAGTCGCGGAGCAGAAACTGATAGCCAGGTTCCGCACACACAAGGACGGCCTCAACCGGGATATTGGGTTTATGTCACACTATTTCACATAAATATTTCTGCTTTTTTCCTCCTGAGTCTTTATCATGCGATCCTAGAATCAGAATTTATGTCACACTATTTGTAACTCCCACAGTTGCGTGGACCTGCAGAGTTTCACTGGCTGTCTTGTCTGGAGACAATACACATCTTTTTAGCCTGTCTTGATGCTCTCTCCACTCCCATTGTTTTGTTTCTTAAAGACTGGATTAGTTGTAAGTATTCGCATTCCAACCATTATTCATGTAAATTGAGTCTGTGTCTTATAAGTTCTGTTTGTGAACAGAATTCCCACTCACCTGAAGAAGGGGCTCAGAGCCTCGAAAGCTTGTGTGGCTTTTGCTACCAAATAAACCTGTTGGACTTTAACCTGGTGTTGTTAAACTTCTTACTGTGTTTACCCCAGTCCAACGCCGGCATCTCCACATCCTGTATATTCTATGCAAATCTATTTTTTCCGTTCACTTTTCCTCCCTTGATCTTGAAGCCATGCCCTGTATTAGTCTCTATATTCTCGGCAATTGTTACCTCCAGTGGGAGCAGGTCAACAAAAATATTTGTGCTGCTCAGCATTGCATCCAGTTGCAGTTTATCACCCTCAATCCATTGTCTCACAAATGACAGGTACTTCTTGTACTCCTGAAATCCCTTGACAATCCTGGATAAACATTTTTTCTGCAAGGAACATAAATTTGCAACATAATTTCAGTATTTGGTATAAGACTGAAAATGCATTAAACCCTAAAAAAGGAAACCATAAAGCACGTTTCATAATCTCAGCAAACACAAATGCATTATCTACCAATCAATTACATGCAAAGTGTAGTCACAGTTGCAATGTAGAAAATGCAGCAGTTAATTTGCCACAACAGCATCTCACACAGCAGAGCTTAACAACCAACTGTTTTACTCATGCAGCTTTGGGGATAATATTAATCAGGACACTGGGTGAACTTCCATATACCCTTTTTCAAAAGGTGTCAATGAAGCACATACCCCTCCTAAGAAGGCAGACAAGGCCACAGTTAAAAGTCTCCAATGGTGCAGTGTCCTCTCAGCATTGTGCTGAAATGTCAGCCTGGGTAATGTGTGTTCAAAGTGGAATCTGAACCAGCAATCTTCTAACTCAGAAGCAACATGTTACCTTGGAGCCAAGGATGTCACCTTAAGTTGTTTCTTATACAGAGACAAAGTATAATTTAATATTTGAGATTGTGAAGAGGAACCTTTCTATTAATTTTAATCTAACAGCTGTATTAGGCTTGAATGTTCCAATGCATTTCAACCTGTTGTCGAATTGAACATTACTATTCATTCAATAACTCACGGGCATTAGAAGAATTAATCCAATTTTATACTGCAAGTTATTATTGCAATTGCAATTATACTGCAATTATACTGCAACATGTCAGTCCAAAGATGTGCGGGTTAGGTTGATTGGCTATGCTAAAATTGCCCCTTAGTGTCCTGGGATGCAGGGATTAGCGGGTAAAATATGTAGGGATATGGGGGTAGGGCCTGGGTGGGATTGTGGTCGGTGCAGACTTGATGGGCTGAACGGCCTCTTTCTGTACTGTAGGGTTTCTATGATTTCTATGATTTATTTTGACCAATTAGAGATTGATAGGGAGATTTCGCTAGAAGTGCGATCAGTAAAGTGCATACATATTAAATCCCTTCAAGTGATGCTGCAACTCACTTTTTCTGCTGCTTAGAAGCTGCAATTGGATTGCAGGAGACTGTTGCTTCTCAGAGCAGTCTTATAGGGCAGATACATTTAAGAAGTTTAATGTCAATTTTTTAAAGCAATTACAGCAAAAGAAACAGACCTTGGGCAGGTTTCAATTGACTGCTGGCCATTGTAGGAGGAGTGCTATCATGGATCACTGACTACTTTAGACTTTTGAACCAGCATAGAGGGTCATGTATACTCCAACATAGGGTGCAACTCACTTAAAAACCTACACCTTTGAACACTGTTTTATTCCATATCACCCTAGTTAACTTTGCCAAAATCATGTGAAAACTTCCGGTAAGAAGCCCAATTAACAATAATAATCACCATAAGTTTAAAAGTTTATTTATTAGTGTCACAAGTAGGCTTACATTAACACTGGAATAAAGTTACTGTGAAAATCCCCTAGGCGCCTGTTCGGGTACACTGAGGGAGAATTTAGCACGGCCAATGTACCTAACCAGCATGTCTTTTGGACTGTGGGAGGAAACCAGAAGACCCGGAGGAAACCCACACTGACACGGGGAGAACGTGCAAACTCCACACAGACAATGATCTAAGCCAGGAATTGAATCCAGGTCCCTGGTGCTGAGGCAGCAGTGCTAACCACTGTGCCACCATGCCGCCTTATAAATAGTGGAGATTAACATTTTCATTGGAGCTAATGTGAAGTTAAACTATTTTACTAAATGATTATTGAAAAGCACTGATAGCTTGGAAATACGGTCTGAAGACTATGTTCTATTATTTCTTGCTCCCTCTACAATTTTTGTACTAATTATTTATAATATTTTAAAGCAACTTTACTGGAAGATTGGTGGAACCCCAAAAGAAATGGAGTAACCAGCTATTGAATAGGTTCTTTGAGATTTTTTTGAGGCATTCTGTTTAAAGTTAGAAGATCAGGCCAAATCCCTGCAGAAATTCAGGGTTCCTGCCTTTCTTCACTTTTTACAAACTTTCTGTAATATATTTTAGAATATGAGCAATGAATGGTCTCTTATCATTTTTAGTTATATTGCACTTTCGGCTGTCCACAAGTCTACCTTTTGACTGACTGTGTGATCTGATGTGCCATTTCAGCAGTTTACATGTGGACAGCTCGCTCTGCTACAGAGAGCTAACCACCACTTCTAGTTCAGTGCCTCACCTTTTGGAAATTCGTCTCAAAACATTTATCCTTCTTTCGAATCTGCGGCAGTTCCATGTTGTACATACTCAGTGAATTCGTAGCCTCATCGCACATGAAAAAATAGTTGCACAGCTGAAAAAGAAACGTAATTTCTTAATCTAATTTGGAAAGAAAGCCCTATGGATTTGTCTTTTTCATGGGAAGCCACCATTGATGTAACATGCAACTTCGAAGAGCAGTTCGAACAGATCCCTCATAGGGTCGTAATCTGACTGGTGAACTAACCAGAGTACCAAAATTCAACATTAAAACCTCAAATTTCCCCCATTTGCCCAAAAGTAACTCGCTCCCCTGAGCTGAGGATTTCTATTCTTTTGGCATAAACGCTAGGCAAAGTGGCATCCTTTTATTCTGAGACCCAGAGCCCGCCGTTACCACTGCCCAGAGTCTTGGTTGTCCTACCGTGTGGGTCACTGTTTAAGTTTATTTATTAGTGTCACAAGTAGCCTTACATTAACACTACAATGAAGTTACTGTGAAAATCCCCTAGTCGCCACACTCCGGCGCCAGTTCGGATACACTGAGGGAGAATTTAGCATGGCCAATTCATCTAACCAGCATGTTTTTTGCACTGTGGGAGGAAACCGGATCACCCGGAGGAAACCCACACGGACACGGGGAGAACATGCAGACTCCGCACAGACAGTGACCCGAGCAGGAATGCAACCCGGGTCCCTGGCGCTGTGAGGCAGTAGTGCTAACCACTGTGCCACCGTGCTGCTATACTGAGTGTTGGAGGTCCCTGGGAGCAGGACAAACATGACAGCTCCAACAAAATATTTCTCTCAAAAACAAA
This sequence comes from Mustelus asterias, assembly GCF_964213995.1. NCBI lineage: Eukaryota > Metazoa > Chordata > Chondrichthyes > Carcharhiniformes > Triakidae > Mustelus > Mustelus asterias. The sequence continues at coordinate 94,961,062 of NC_135802.1, read as the reverse complement.
CCTAAAGGTCATAACACAGATCTAAACGAGGAAGGCCATTCAGCCAAGAAGTGCAGTCTTCCTGGCATCCAACTGTTATTTGTTGGTGGGCATTAGTTGGACAGTCATTCTTATTTTGAGGTAAAATAAAGATGCCAGTAATAAATAAAACAGTAAAATTAAATTAAAAATTTCTTCTGCAGTGCTTCTTGCACCTTTTTACTGAAGTTTATTTCATTTGTAAATGTTTTTGTGACTCACCTGTCGTTTGCGCAGTTCCGCAGCAACACTCTGGATGAAAAGAGCCAGGGGTTCCAGATTCACATCTGCAGCAGCAGCGGGTATTTCAGTGCTCACATAAAGGTCCTCAGAGTCTCCTGAAGATTCAGGGAGCGGGGAGACGGCCACTGGAGACATCAAGGCGGCTGTCACCCACAGCGACAGCAGAAGGATAGGCTGCCAGGGAGCTGGAAGAAAATAAACAAGAAGGGCCCCGTCAGTAGCGGTTTCTCCCCGGAGAGTCACGGGCAAAGCTCAAAGAGCCAGAGTTTGTACTCACAGAGCGGCGAGGGCATCCTGAGCGTCGCGGGCTGTGGCGAGAGGGCAGTCTATGTGGAGCTGTCTTGGGCTCGGGTGCTGAGACCTTTGTTGGTACTTGGACATCACTGCTGCCAATTTATTGGCCAGCTTCAATCACTGGCATTCCCGCTGGAAACCCCTACAAGTATCCCCCTCCTCATGCGCAAGGCTGTGCGTAAAAACAGTAACAGCAACATTTCTAGAGGGAAAGCAGTCCTCCCTTGGTCAGTTTTTTTTAGCTCTTTTGAGGTAATACAGGGAATTACCAAAAGAGACGATTCCCCATATCATAGCGAAAGTGCTGCCTGGTTAAAAAAAAACCTCTTTCAAGTTAAAAAGAACACTTACAGTAGATTGGGCTTTCCTATAGACCCAATTGCATCAATTTTAAAAACGGGAGCTAGTTATCAAATTCTTTAACACAAGAAGTGGATAAATACTTGTACTATATCATAATCTAATTTGTAGACATCCTAATCAAACTTGTATCATTTCTAGACTAGATTTATTCAATACCTTCTTTGCCAGCCCATCCTTCATAAACTCAATTCTGTCCATAAAAAAAATCAGTGAAATTATCCCTTCTCCCAGACAATCTCTCTTTGCCTGTTGGCTGAATGTGAAGTTAAACCAAACTTATTTTAAACTAAAATAGCTGAATGCTAAATCCTTCATAATATGGAGAAATGTTTCAGCCAATATTCCAAAATGTAGGTGTAATTCCACATTCTCAATCCCATTGCTTGTGTGCCTATCCAGACTGTCCAGCCAAATATTTCTGGTTCAGTTCATGTTAATATCCATTGGTGGCTCCCCATTATCCATTGATGGAATTGCTCCATTGAAATCTGCACTAATGTGCTTGGACACCCTGCAATTCTATGGAAACTCTCTGCTCCTCCAGATGTTTAGCAGCACATCCACACTTGTTTCCTGATTTGGTCAAGAAACAATCTTTCCCTCTGAGCGGCTGCAAGCTTGGAACAAACTGCAGCACCCATTTTCCCAATGGACGAGCTTCCAATCAGCAGTGCAAATGGGGTGGGGGTACAGGCCAGAAAGTAGGAAAGTTCCCCTGCCAAAGCCTCCTGATGGCTCTCAGCCTTCCCACTTTCTTTCCAGCAGATTGAGATTGTCCCGTAGAAATTTGCAGCCAAAGGTGAGCTTCTGTCTTTTGGCTTCAATTTCAGGTTTCTGCACACACCAGGAATTGTGTTCACCAGGAAGAAGATCAGCAAGTGCAAGAATAAACTGAGGTGTCAGCTTGTATGCAATGTTCACTGTTAGTTGCCACTGTTACATTATGTAACCTCATGTACCACATTGGATGGAAATATGTTGCGTTGTGTAACTATTGACTGTAGTGGATTTGGGAGGGAGTTCATGAAGTTGCGAGCTACCTCACCTTAATCATGGACTTCCTCCGTATGGCAAGTGTGGGATTGCTCTTTAATATTTTTTATGTAAAGAAAAATAAAAGAAACACTTTAATTTATACGGAGTATTTCAATGCCGCCACATCCCTCAAGGTGCTTTAAGCCAATAGAAATACCTTTGGCATGTTGGGCCCAATTTTACCATCACGGGCACAAACATTTGATAAAGTTGGACGTGAGTCGAGTTGCACAATTTCCCCTTTACCAAGGCCCGAAAATGTCTGCGATCGGGATGTATTTGCATGCATTTAAATTGACTCAATGGACTGCACACCCACCTTTACTGGCACTTCCCTCTTTACCACCGCATTCGCCCATCCAGAATCGACGCAAAACAGACATGCTCCACAAAAGTCCGATTCGGGCGCTCCAGTTAGTGAGGAGGTAAGTGCCGAGCGTCCGACGGCTCTCTGCTTGAGATCAGTGGGGGAGGGGGTGGTGGTGAGGCGGTGGTGGTGAGGGGGGTCCACTGCCACTCTGCCTGAGATTGGTGAGGGGAAGGGGGAGGGGGCCATGATCGGTCTGGGTGGCGGAGGTGAGTGGAATAAGGGGGTCAGTAATGTTGTGGGGGTGGGGCAATGTCTGTGGGGGCCTGGGGGAGGCATTATCCAGCCCGGGAGGGATGTGGCAGGAGAGCCGCATTCTATCATTTTTTTTCTGCGCATGCGCAGTTAGAGGTGCTGATTGGAGCTGCAGGGTTTTGGGTGCGTTAAGCCCCGCCCACAGGCTTGTGCAGCATGATTTGGACTCACTGATATTATTGCAGGCAGAGTCTGTATGGGGGTGTCTCAGAATGGGTCTAAAAATCGGATCTGAAACACTCCCAGTTTCAAATCCTCCCAGCACTTAGAATCAAAATGGTAAAATGGGGCCCGTTGTCTCTGTTGTAATGTAGGAAAAACTATAGCCAGGATTTTCCAGTCCCGCTTAAGGCGTGGGTGTGGTGGAAAATTTGACGGAACCAGAGGTTCATTGAAATGGGCATGAATTTCCTATCTCACAGCGAACAGGGACAGAAAACCCCAGCCTATGTCATTAGATAAATAGGTTAAATTTGCTTTCAATTAGCTATAAGTTTAAAGGAACCCTTTTGTCCAACATGGTGTTTAAATAAACCATCAAGTAGAAATGGGCCTAATTCGGCTTACTGCGGTAATGGTTTTGTCCGTTCGATGACACCAGGGAGAGGCCTAAGCTGTTTGCTGGCCAGGCCCTTTAACATGTGGCTAGTAAGTCATGAGTTCATAATGAGGGTAGGAAATTTTCCAGCTCCTATGCTGAGCTGGCTGACAACATGGACTAGGGGAGGGCGAAGACATCCTGTGCATGGCTGCACGTGGAATGACAATGGGTTGGAATATGTTTCTGCATCAAAGGGAAGCTCTTTCTGGCCCCATAAAAGGAAAAGAACATTTAGTTTGACGGTCATTGAAATGTGTAGCACTCTCTTTAAGGACTGTTCACTCATGTGATCCATGTCAGTGAGCCCATTAGACAATACACTGCCCACCATTAATGCTTGAAAATCATACCAAGGCTGCTGCAATAGGCCCAGAGTCCTGCAGGGAAGGTCAGAGCCAGAGAGGATGGGAGTCAGAGGTGCAGTGGGACAGTGGAGGGAGGGGATGAGGGCAGATTGGGGTTATAGGGATCAGAGCAAAGACAGTATGGAAGGATTTGAACATAGGAATGAATGTTTTGAATTTGATGAAATATTGGGGTGGGGGAAGGTGCGTGGGTTGTGGCTTCATGAGCTAAGTTGGATCAGCAGTGCCAAGGACAATTGATGAGTTTTACCTGGTTTTGGGCAGCAGTCTGGAATCATCTACATAATACTCATAAAGATGGTGGAGAGGAGCTTTTGCTTTCCATCAACCAAAACTAGGATTGAAGCCACAATTGAACAGGCAATATTTAACTCACTTCCACATCTTCAGATCTTTCACTGAATACATGGTGTTGTTTCACTGGACATTGGAAGTGCACTCTACTGCTAAAATGGGCTCCATTAGCTTTAACTAATGAGGCACCATTCTCACTCAATCAGAAAAAGGTAGCAGAAAGTGACAGCCTAAGCCTAACTCCCAGCAAGTAATTTTTTGGTGTAAGAATCAATTGAGATAGTTTTTACGAGTAAGTGATTACTCCTGTGATAACATTTACATAAAACTGACACAATTTTATGAATGACTTGCTGAGACTAAAAGAGCACCCCTTGCTTAAAACATTGTGCTGTGTCATCATTCAGCAGTTAATTTTATGTAATCAGCTCCATCCGGCACTAAAAAGGATTTGTGGTTAGCTCTAAAGAAACAGAATTAAGGAACTTACTGACTTCATATAGATTCACTAAATCTAAAAACAGATAAATTAGCTAGGACGAGTTTCAAGCATTTATTCAAGTTTCAACCTCAAGTTTCATTAGATTACTTATTCAACATATATTAGCAATAAAATGACCAATAACTTCTGATTGACCAAATATTTATGCATAGTCCCTGGATATAGTTACCCATCCAAGTATTGAAACTTACTACTGGGGCACAATGTATTCCTTCCATTGAGTAATCAGTATCAACATCAAACATGCATGGGTTAGTCAACTGGGATGCTTTCTCTACTCTATCCAACAATCTAACCCACTTCAGAAGAGCAGTTGTATGTCAGTTTCAATTCCTTTTTAAAGAATCTTTAAATTAGAAAAGTAAGTTCCATCTATGTAGTGACTTTTACAACCTTAGACATCCCAAGTGCTTGGAAAGTAATGAGCTACCTTTGAAGTGTGGTTATTTTTGCAGGAAATGTGGTAGCCAACTTGAACACAGCAAGGTCCCACAAACAGCAGTATTAGCATCTATTTTAGTGATGTGGTTAGGTGTAACTTGCAGTTTCAGTACCAATTATGAGCTGTTTGTACTGTTGGTTGACATCCTCTTAGATCTGGTCTAATACTGAACTGGATTTGCCTCTGTGAAATCCAACTGAATCACAAAGAAAAATGTTGAATCCAACCGCATCGATATATGGGTCACAGACTGTGTGGAGTTTGCATGTTTTCCCCGTGTCTGCGTGGGTTTCCTCCGGGTGCTCCTGTTTCCTCCCACAGTCTGAAAGATGTGCTGGTTAGGTGCATTGGCCATGCTAAATTCTCCCTCAGTGTACCTGAGCAGGCGCTGGAGTGTGGCGACTAGGGGATTTTTACAGTAACTTCATTGCAGAGCCTACTTATGACACTAATAAACTTTATACATAGCTGTAATTTGACAGATATCACAGATATTTATACACTTTTGAATGCCTTGCAGTTAAACAGATTATAATATGGGGTTCAAACAGAAATGCAGCCTAGTTTTAAGTTTGTTTTTAAAGTTTAGAAGATCATAAGAAATGGGAACAGGAATAGGCCAGTCAGCCCATTGAGCCTGTTCAGCCATTTGATAAGATCACGGCTGATCTGATTGTGGCCTTAACTCCACTTTCCTGCCTATTTCCCATAACTCTGTCAATCAATACAAAAACAGAAAATACAGGAAAATCTCAGCAGGTCTGACAGTATCTGTGGAGAGAGAATAGAGCTAACATTTCGAGTCAGATCTGCTGAGATTTTCCAACATTTTCTGTTTTTGTTTCCGATTCCTGCATCCAGCTTTTATCTGTCTAAAACAGCCTTGAATATGTTCAATGGCGCAGCCTTCACTGCTCTCCATGGGAGAGAATTCCAAGCATTAATGACCCTTTGAGTAAAGAAATGTCTCCTCATCACTGTCTTAAATGAGAGACCCCTTATTTTTAAATTGTGCCCCCTAGTTCTCAATTCTCACATGACAGAAAAACGTCCTCTCAGTATCTACCCCATCAAACTCACTCAAAATCTTTCATTCAATAAGTTCACGTCTCATTCTTTTGAACTCCAATGAGTACAGGCCCAACCTGCTCAACCTTTTGTCATAAGAGAACGTCTTCACCCCAGGAACCAGCCTTGTGAACCTTCTCTGAACTATTTCCAATGGTAGTATATTCTACCTTAAGTAGACCAAAACTGTATGCAGTACTCCAAGTGCAATCTCACCAACACTCTGTGCAACTGTAGCAAGACTAACCTACTTATTATACTCTATCCACCTTGCAATAAAGACCAACATTACTTGCTGTATCTGCATACTAACTTTTTTGGTGATTCATGTACATGGACACCCAAATCCCACTGTACTGCAGCTTTCTGCAGTCTCTCCATTTATTTGTTTTTTTATTCTTCCTGTCAAAGTGGGCAACTTCACATTTCCCCACAAATGTTCCATCTGCTAAACGTTTTCCCAATCACTTAACCTATTTATTTCTCTTTGCAAACTTTTTGTATCATAACTTCCTTTCCTGCATATCAGCAGGTGTTACTATACTATAGTCGATCCCTTTGTCCAAGTCATGAATATAGATTGTAAATAGTTGAGGCCTCCCAGTATTGATCCCTATAGCATTCTACTAGTTACAATTTGCCAATTAGAAAATTACCCATTTATCTTGACTCTCTGTTTCCTGTTAGTCTGCCAATCCTCTATCTAGGCTAAAATGTCCAACACAATGAATCTTGTGCTTTAATTTAAAAAAAAATTTTTTTTCAAATGCCTTTCGGAAATCCAAAAAAACTGCATCTACTCATTCTCCTTTATCCACCCCGCTTGTTTCATCCTCCGAGAAATCTAATAAGTTTGTCAAACATGATTTCCCTTTTACAAAACCATGTTGACTTTGCCTGATTGTATTATGATCTTCTATATGACCTGCTACTACTTCCTCAATAATGGATTCTAGCAGTTTCCCAATGACAGATGGTAGACTAACTGGCTTATAGTTTCCTACTTTCTGTCTGCCTCCTTTCTTGAAGAATTTGTTACATTTCAAGTTTTCCAGCCTACTGGGATCTTTCCAGAACCTTGAGAAATTTGGAAGATTACAGCCAATGCATGCCTGCGTCCACTTCCTTTGAGGTACTAGAATGTAAGCCATCAGGTCTGGGGTACTTGTCAGCCTTTAATCCTGTTAATTTTTCTATTAATTTTCCATTATGATTGTGGTTGCTTTATGTTCCTCCATCCCTTTTGCCTTTTGATTTTCTACTATTCTGGAGATGCTTTTTGCGTCTTCATGGTGAAAACAGATACAAACAGCTGGTTCAAAGTGTTTGCCAATTCCTTCTTTCCCATTATTATTGCCCATTTTTATCCTTTAAGAGACCAATGTTTACTTTAGTTACTCTCTTCCTTGTAATGTACTTGTAGAAGCTTTTACTATCAGTTTTTATATTTCTTGTTAGCTTTCCATCATACTCCAATGTATCCCTCTTTATTTGTTTTTAGTCATTTTTTGCTAGTTTATCATTTTTCCCAATCGCTTGTGTGAACACTATTCTTTGCAACGTTGTAAATCTTTACTTTCAGTTTGATACCATCCTAAACTTCCTTAATTATCTGCAGGCGTGCATTTTTCTGTAGTATCTTTCTTTCTCAATGGAGTATATCCTTGTTGAGACATATTAAATATCTCCTTAAATGTCTGCCACTGCTTCCCTATTGTCCTACCATTTAACCTACTTTCTTATTCCACTTTAGCTAACTCTCTCTTCATACCTTTGTAATTGTCTTTATTTAAGTTTAAGGCACTACCTTCAGCTTTGAATTTCTCACCATCAAACTGAATATGAAATATGACCATGATCACTCTTATCTCGAAGATCCTTTACTATGAGGTTGTTAATGAATCCTTATAATGAAGCCTCACTGCACATTTCCAAGCTCAAAGTAGCCTGTTCCATTATTAGTTTTAGAATGTATTATTTAAGAAACTGTCCCAAATACATTCTGTGAACTCATTCTCCAGGATAACTTTGCCAATTTGATTTGTCCAATCTATGTGAAGATCAAATTCTCCCATGATTATTGCAGTGCCTTTCTTACAAGTCCCCATTATTTCTTGATTTCTACTTTGTCCTACAGTGTAGTTATTGAGAGGGAGCCTATAAACCATTCCCACTGGTGATTTCTTTCTTATCTCCACCTAAATTTATTCTACATTGTGATCCTTTGAACCAAGATAATTTCTCACTTCTGTAAGGATCTTATCCTTTATTAAAAGAGCCTGCCACCCTCCTCCTTTTCCTTTCTTCCTCTTTCCCCCAAATTTCAAACACCCTTCAATATTCCGATTCCAGCTGTGATCACTTTGCAACGTTGTCTTTGTAATGGATATCATGTCAGAATCATTTATTTCTAATTGTGCTAACAATTCATCCATCTTCTAATAATGCTATGTGCCTTCAAATAAAGAGCCTTTAATTCTGTCTTTTTACCATTTTTTCCCACTGTGACATTATCTGCTGGTGCACTCTTATGTTTACATTCTGTCCCTTCCTGTCACTCTGGATATCATTGCACGCATCACTACTCTTACACTATTACCGTTGTCCTTTCTCTTTTAACTTTCCAAATCTCCCCTCAAATCGAACCCTTTCCCCCGCTATTTAGTTTAAAGCCCTTTCAGTAGCATGAAGGGTTAATTTTTAATTTGTAAATATATAGGGAGCATCATCAGTGACATAAGATCACATTACAATAGAGAGATAGTTCTAAGTAGAGCCTTGTGTTGAGCCTGCATTTTACATAGTTAGCCTAATGTTCAATAAAAGGTAGAGTTTACCAAAGCCTTGCCTCCAGCATTATCTGTAAGTCCAGATCAGTGAAAAATCCTCTCTACGACCTACAACAATCATAACAGATAGTGACAGCAAAAAACATAATGAAAGAAGCAATGAGTGAAGAGGCAGCAGAGAAATGGCTGCAGTATAAGGACAGCAGAAGAAGATCTTTAATTGAACTCCAGAAAAGGCTATAGTGAAGGGAAGCTATGAAAAAATTCCTTCCAGTGTAAAATGCATTGAGGTAATGCATTTTGGAAGGTCTAATACAGATAGGAAATGTACAGTAAATGGCAGAACCCTTAGGAGTATAGGTACACAGGTCACTGAAAGTGGCAATGCAGGTGGAGAAGGTAGTCAAGAAGGCATACTTGCCTTCATCGGCCGAGTTATTGAGTTTAAAAATTGGCAAGACATGTTGCCACTTTATAGAACCTTAGTTAGGCCGCACTTGGAATATAGTGTTCAATTCTAGTCGCCACACTACCAGAAGGATGTGGAGGCTTTGGAGAGTGTACAGAAAAGATTTACCAGGATGTTGCCTGGTATGGAGGGCATTAGCTATGAGGAGAAACTTGGTTTGTTCTCACTGGAGCGACGGAGGTTGAGGGGAGACCTGATAGAAGTCTACAAGATTATGAGAGGCATGGACAGAGTGGATAGTCAGAAGCTTTTTCCCACGGTGGAAGAGTCAATTACTAGGGGGCATAGGTTTAAGGTGCGAGGGGCAAGTTTTAAAAGAGATGTATGAGGCAGATGTTTTACACAGAGAGTGGTGGGTGCCTGGAACTCGCTGCTGGGGGAGATAGTGGAAGCGGATACGGTAGTGACTTTTAAGGGGTGTCTTGACAAGTACATGAATGAGATGGGAATAGAGGGATATGGTCCCCGGAAGTTTAGGGGGTTTTAGTTAAGACGGGCAGCATGGTCGGTGCAGGCTTGGAGGGCCGAAGGGCCTGTTCCTGTGCTGTAATTTTCTTTGCTCTTTGTTCTTTGTATTACCGCAACGCTTCGACCATGTGGAAAGCCCAGATCGTGCCAAGAAGTGGCAGAACATGTGCTGCAAATTTACCAGGAACAGAACAGCTTTGGGATAAGCAGAGAAGACTAGCAACAGAAAGGTTAGTACCTTCCTCTACTAGGCAATAGTACAGACAATGTAATAAATAAAAACACAGCAACATGTGAAGAGGTTATCAAAGCCTTTGATACTTATTTTAGTCTTTGAAGAAACGCTATTATAGAGAGGACAAAATTCAATAGGCACAGCCAAAAACTGGGAGAGAGCATAGTTTCTTTCATTAAGGATTTATATCCACTAGTTGAGAATTGTAAATGTGGAGCCTATCTCCTCCTACATCTGTATTTATGATGTCGGAGTCTTAGAAGAGACTTTAGTAGTTAGTCAATCATCCATCCCCATCAATATGTTACCTCTTGAGCTTTTATTTTTCGCAATAACCTTTAATGAGACACATTATCAAATGCCCTCTGGAAATCTAAATACAATAACATCCACTAGTTTCCTGTTATCCACTGTATATGTTACTTCTTCAAAGAACTCCAATAAATTGGTTATACATGATTTCCTTCTGACAAAACTGTGTCGGATTGCCTGCTTACCCTGAATTTTTCCAAGTGCTCTGTTATAATGGGGGCGATTTTACCAGAATTTGGCAAAGTGTTGGTTCTGGCATGAAAATTGGAATGAAACCCAAAGATGACTCTGGCATAATTTCTGACTGAATCTGAGCCTCATTGACAAAATGTGTCATGGTCAAAAGAATCATGACACGCCCGCGGCAGCCTCCCTCTGATTCACCCGCCACAGCTCCATTGAATTATGCCAATCACTGGGGAGCTGCAGATGAATGGTTCCCCAGCTCTGAGCATTTGTCCCGAACCCTGGGACAATACAGCCATCTAGACTCATTCTGTGTCATTCTAGACACCATCATCTAGTGTCATTCCCCCTCACTATACTGTCCCCAATACCACATTCCTTTTTGTTCCCCTCGCTTGAATGGCTTCCTGTGCCATAGTCAGTTTTCTCATCCGTCCTACAGCCCCGACTCATCCAAACAAGCTGAGAGAACCTCAACTCTATCAGGTGATTGTATAGATGGAGGTTCTGCACTCCCACCCTCTGAGTCCTCTTACCTTTCTCACTCACCTGTCCCTAACCGCTAAACAAATCAGAAGGTCACATCCTAAGTGATGTGACTACCTCCTAGTACAAAGCATGTTCCCCTCCCTGATGTGTCATAGTATTGGTAGCTCAGCCTCCAGCTCAATGACTCTGAGCTAGAACTCCTATACATATGTTAAAGGCAAAATATTGTGGATGCAGTTTCTGTTTTATTGCATTTGCCTGGGTCACGTTGGTATCCTGGAGCTCCCACATACTGCAGCATTGACACATCACCTATCCTGCCATCCTGATTTAATTAATTACCTAATGATATTACTCACTTATTTATTTCCCTTTTTAATATATTTTATTAAATTTACCATCAATTCGTAAGCTATTTTAAACTTTAATAGTGGAATAGACCTTAACCACTTACCAAATGCTCACCAAACAACTAGCTTCTTTCCCTATGGGTTGAAAAACAAAGATATGAAATCTACCACCACCTTTCCCCTCCCAAGTTAGCACTTACATCTCATTACACTCATGTCTCATCACACTCTGTGCTCCCACATACTTGAAATAAGCTGAAAATTAATTAAACAGAATGGTTGTCAAATTGCAACCATTACCCATAGTTTTTTTTCCATATTCACCATTATCTTTGACAAAGAGATTGGAATTTTGTTGTCCTGCCCGCCACAGATATCGGAGCAGGTGAGGGGCGGGCCATGGAAAGATCCATTGATGTCAAGTAGGATTTTCCGGTTTTGGGGCGAGCGAGGCTGGAAAATCCCGCCCATAGTTTTTTTAAAGCGGTTGAAAGTAGAATGTTGCTTTAAACATTTGAAAACTTGTTTTACACTGGCATGTTCTAGTGCCATGCTTCTCCAATTGGTGTCTGCAGAGATCATAGAATCATAGAAGCCCTACAGTGCAGAAGGAGGCCATTCAGCCCATTGAGTCTGCATCGACCACAATCCCACCCAGGTCCTATTCCCATAGCCTCACATATTTGCCTATCTAATCCCCTGACACTAGGGTCAATTTAGCATGGCCAATCAACCTAACTCTCACATCTTTGGACTGCAGAAGGAAACCGGACCACCTGGAGGAAACCCACACAGACAACTTCAGTTTAACAGGATGTTGACAGATAAGCTGTGTCATTCAGTCAATTTCCATCTTGCCGCCAGTGTTATATATTTTGTGTGGCCAGGAATTATTTTGGTCTGGAATTATTAAGAGAGACTTCAGACCTTGTTTGGAACAAGGAAGGAGAATAGAGAAACTTAGCTACAGGAGGTTTATGCAGCACAAAGGCTGCCCTGAGGCAGAGCCCCAGTTCTACATGCTTACTCCATGCTTCCAGAAGATTCTGCCGAGAGAGGACTGCACCCTCTGGTGTGAACACTCACTCTCGGTTTCCATTGGTCCCTCAAGACAGGTGACCCTCTATTGCTGTACTGTCTTAAAGAGACAGACACCACATACACAACAGAAACCTATTGGAAAAGATGATAATGCTTAAGAAATAATGTTCTAGTATCATGATGAAAGAGTGCTGCATTGCCAGAATTTTTGTCCTTTGGATGAGTTGATGAATTGTTGATTTTCTGGTTGAGGTGGATGTAGCAGATCTCCTGCCACTACTTGAAGAACAGAAATTTCTCTAATGGTCCAAGGCAATGTTCACTCCCCCATTCAGCAATGCCAAAAATACAGATACTGTGCAAAATGGCTTCAGTGTTTTGCCAATCTAACAGATGAAGGGACGAATTTTGCTGTCCCACCCTCCACAGGAATCGAAGCAGGTGAGGGGTGGACCCGTAACTGTTGACTTCAGGCGGGATTTTCCAGTTTCAGGGCAAACGAGGCCAGAAAATCCCACCCGAAATGTCAGGAAATAATTCATTGGATGTAAAGTGCTTGAAAACAACCTGAAAGATGTGACACATTGCTACACAAATGTAGGCTCTTTCTTTGTTAAATCACAAGTTTGCACGTTATCCTTCATTTTCACAAGTCAAATGTGTAGACTTGCATATGGAATAAAACCCTCAGTCACTGAAATATTTGCATTCAGTTCTAAACTAACATATTTATCACATGGATACTTTAAATTTCTTCTTCAGTGGTTCATTTTGACAATAAATATTTTTTAAAAGTAACAATTTAAGTATTATCATCTTACTTATTATTTGTGTCATTTGTTCTAATTTTTTTGTTAAGATACCAGTATTAACTCTTGCACTAATTAGCCACCTCAGTCCATTTTATAATGAGAATTCTCTGCTGCTCCTTTCTACTTTTCTCTTATGTTGTTAATATTTGCCATCAATTTGTTTCCCAGAGTATGGTTCCAATGGTTTTGGGTCCTATGGCGCATTTCATTCAAGTGACCACTCTTCATATATGAGTCCTAAGGGTGATGATTAGTAGGCTATCTCACTGTGTGTGGAGGAAAAAAGTTAAAGTTTATTTATTAGTCAAAAGTAGGGCTTATATTAACACTGCGATGAAGTTACTGTGAAATTCCCCTAGCCGCCACATTCCGGCACCTGTTTGGGTCAATGCTCCTAACCAGCACATCTTTCAGACTGTGAGAGGAAACCGGAGCACCCGGAGGAAACCCACGCAGACACAGGGAGAACGTGCAAACTCCACACAGACAGTGACCCAAGCCAGGAATCAACCCCAGGTCCCTGGCACTGTGAGCAGCAGTGCTAACCACTGTGCCACCGAGCCACCTGTAGGAGGAGGGAAGAAGAGCGTTATGGTTAAGTTCAGCCCAGTCCTCACCTTATGCTCATACACAGACATTTGCTGCAAATGAAAGATACAACAGTAGAATAGACTTTAATATAAATACACTACAAAAGGAGTATAAATATATAAGCAATCTATAATAATAGTCAGTTTTTGTTGGGCTGGATTGTTTTGATTGATCATTTTAAGGCGCCCATGCAGAGGCATGTGGGTAGCATAGACCATTGCAGTGGGTGATGCTCATGTAGCTACCAATGGTTGGTGGCAGCAGTGGTGGCAGTGATTGGATTGGTACAAAAAAAAACCAGTGGAAGGTAAGGGGGACGCAACAACAAAGCTGCAGAAATCATTTTCATGAGCGATGTGATGAGATTGATGGAAGGAATAAGAGTGACAAGTGCAGGATGTGGACAAAATGTGGTGAATGGAAGGAATGGGGTAGGGATGCCATCAGAAGGATGGATTGTATGGCATGGAGATGCCATGAGGCAGGCGGATGGGAGGGGTGGATGAGATTATGTAATTGGTTAAGTTTGGCAAAATGGCAAGGACATTGAGTACGGCATATTGTTAATAAGCTATTTTTTGTTTAAAAATGAAGCATGGCCAATCAACCTAACCCACAAAGATGTGTGGGTTAGGTTGATTGGCCATGCTAAAATTGCCCTTAGTTTCCTGGGATGTGTAGGTTAGAGGGATTAGTGGGTAAATGTGTAGGGATATGGGGGTAGGGCCTGGGTGGGATTGTGGTCGGTGCAGACTCGATGGGCCGAATGGCCTCTTTCTGTGCTGTAGGGTTTCTAAGATTCTAAGATTCACTGATTTGAATGAAAGATTTTTAAGAAGAGCTCTCAGGTGAATTGAAAGAAATCAGATTCTGTGGACTGCAGATTGAATGGGTAGTCAGGTTAGGAAAGTACTCAGGAGGGGTGGCCGTCAGGTCAGGTGGGGTTGCGGGATGGGGAGGGGGACGGGAAGGTTAGTTGGATGGAGATGTAGACAAGTGGTCGGGTCAGGTTGGGGATTTGTCCGGGGGATTGTAGGTGGGGGGTTGGTTATGGTTCTCAGTTCAGTTACGCTGGCAAGTCTCTGCATTAGACCAGGTATTACCCAATGTAACATTTCCTGGGTAAGTACCAGGTACGTTCTGCATATCCGGCCCAAGTCTCTAAAATTGAGCTCAGAGTCAGAGACAGTCGCAGAGGGTCCCAGGGCAGAGGAAATCAGTACATTAGAATTGAACTTTCTGGGCAACTTCAGTTCATGTGTGCGCTAGGACATCTGCAGGGCACCTCCCAACTTGAGTCCAGATTTCGATGGATACCAGCACAGCATAATGTCACATCAGGAAATCACATGGCAATCTATCAACCTCCTTGTATGAAGCTAGTTCATTCTTCTCGCACCAATGAATCTTTTTTAATGAAACAAAACTTATTTTAATGACCCCTCTCAAGCTCCCTGATCTCTAAAAAACAGACTTTCAATCCTGGCGCCTGAATGCCAAGATCTGTGTAATTTCCATGCCCTGACTAATTTAATTAGACTCGAGACAACCCTTAAAATGGTCTATTCTACCAGCAGTAGGGTAGGAAGCATTGGGTACTTCCAGCTGCTGGTTGAGATTGGCAAGCAGTAGGTTCCAATTAAATTTTCAAATTCTGGGGAGTGAGAAGCGCCTTATATTAATAATTACCAAAGCGTTGCCATTTGTTCTTTAAATTCAGAACTAACTGGCAATCCAGCCAAAATAGGATCCACAAGTTGCCTGGATTTGAATTCAATAGCTCACTGACAGAATTAATTTCAGCTTGGAACTGGCTGGAGATGGGTGTGGCTGTGTGAGTAATGCAGCATGAGTTGCAGCATGATACCTTTTCCTTGCCTCACATGTACAAGGACAATAGGCTAATTCATATGAAAAACTGAAGGCTCTCTACATAAACTTCATATTTATTCCTTCTACTTTTCTTGCTGGAGAAGGATGCATGTAAGATGAGAGAGTAAAGCCAGTCAGAATAGTTCCCTTCTCAAGATACTTGATCTCATTCCTTTTGATTATGTAGCTAAAGGGACTATCTAGAGGAATGAAATGATGGGGGAACTGTTTGCATTTGTCCCAGTTGCTGGTTGTACTCCTTGCTTTATGCCCAATTCCATTGCTCACTGCCTTTCTCACAGCAACCCATGTCAGTGCTTTGAAAGGTTAGTCAAGGCACGCATCAATTCCGGTCTCCCAAATTGCCTGGATCCACTATAGTTCACCTTTTGCCACATCAGGTCCACAACAGACACTATCTCCCTTGCCCTACACTCAACCCTGGAACACTTGGACAAACAAAGGCACTTATATCACACTCTAATTTATTGACTACAGCTCAGCTTTCAACACCATTATCCCTACAAAACTTACCTCCAAACTCCGTAGCCTAGGGCCTCCCTCTGCAACTGGATTCTAGACTTCTAACCCACAGACTGTAATCAGTAAGGATAGGCAACGACACTTCCTCCACGATTATCCTCAACACTGGTGCCCTGCAAGGCTGTGTCCTCAGCCCCTTACTATACTCCTTATACACTTCTGACTGTGTGGCCAAATTCCCCTCCAACTCGATTTTCAAGTTTGCTGATGAACCATTGGAGTGGATTGGATCTCAAACAATGACAAGACGCAGTACAGGAAAAAGGTACAGAATCTGGTGAACTGGTGTGACAACAGTAATCTCTCCCTCAATGTCAGTAAAATGAAACAGATAGTCATCGACTTCAGGAGGCATAATGGAGGACATGTCCCTGTCCACATCAGAGGGAATGAAGTGGAAATGGTCAAGAGCTTCAACATTTTAGGTGTCCAGATCATCAACAACCGGTCCTGGTACCTCCATGCCAACGCTATAGTTAAGAAAGCCCACCAATGCCTCTATGTTCTCAGGAGGCTAAGGAAATTTGGCATGTACGCAGAGCATCTCACCAATTTTTAGTTGCACCATAGAAAGCATTTTTTCTGGTTGTATCAAAGCTTGGTATGGCTCCTGCTCTAACCAAGACTGCAAAAAACTACAAAGGGTTGTGAACGTAGCCCAGTCCATCACACAAACCAGCCTCCCATCCATTGACACTTCCCACTGCCTCGGGAAAGCAGCCAACACAATCAAGGACCCCATGCAGCCTGACATACTCTCTTCCACCTTCTTCTGTCAGGAAAAAGATACAAAGGTCTGAGGTCATGTACCAACTGACTCAAGGACAGCTTCTTCTCTGCTGCCAACAGACTTTTGAACGGACCTACCTTATATTAAGTTGATATTTCTCTACTCCCTAGCTAAGACTGTAACACTACATTCTGCACTCTCTCCTTTCCTTCTCCTCTATGTACTTCTCCCCTATGTTCCTCTCTGAACATAGAGGGGCCGATTTTACCAAATCGGTTCTAAGTGCCGGGTGCGGACGTAAATCAGACCCGCGCCCGGCAGCCGCACTCCAGCGCCCCCATACGCCTTTTTTCGGTGCGGTTCTAGTGGGTGGGGCCTAGTGTATTTGCATCTGTCGGAGCGCTGAACTGCTCAGGCGCAGTTCGGGAAGAATCTGACAGAACCCGCCCGGGCGCAAAACAAAAGGCAGAGAGCGGAGAGAGCCTCTCTGCCGTTCATCCTCTGGTCGGGGGAGGGGGGGAGGGAGGGTGGGGTGGGGGGGGAGGGGTTGTGACTTATCATTCACGGGGGGGGGGCTGGAGAGGGGGTGCAACGTCTCATTCCCTGGGGGGGTTCCGCTGCCTCTCTGTGGCCGATCCCTCCTGGCACCATCACTGGTTCACTACCAGCCACAGATTACTCTTCCCTGCAGGTGTGAGAGAGCGGGAGAGATGGCTGTGGCTGGTAGTGTACCAGTGAATGATCCGTCACACCCCCTCTCCTCCCCCCCCAGGGGATGATCCGTCACACCCCCTCTCCTCCCCCCCCGCCCCCCGCTCCCCCCCCCCCCCCCAGGGGATGATCCATCACAACTCCCTCTCCTCCCCCCCCCAGGGGATGATCCGTCACACCCCCTCCCCTCCCACCCCCCCCAAAGAGGGTGATGTGGGGCCGCCCCCTCTCCTCATCCCCCCCCCACCAGCGTTCCAACTGGGCCCACCCCCCCTCCTCCGGCAGACGCCAGCGGACCCTGTGTGAAGCCCGGTCACTCCAGCCGTGGCTCGACGTCAGTGTCCAGGAACGTGCTGCAGGCTGTCGAAGGACTGAAGGTGAGCGGGAAGGATGGTGGAGGGAGACCACGATCGAGGTAGGTTAGGGGTGTGCTCTGCCCGGGGGGGGCCTGCCTCCCAAAGGGGTCCGATCCCGGAGGGGGCGGGGGGGCTACCTCCCAGAGGGGTCCGATCCCGGGGGGGGGGGCGTGGGGCAGGGTTCTGTAGGGGTAGTTAGAGGGGGTGTCCGCGAAGCGTGGGCCTCGGCGATTCCCCTGCCGAATAAAAGTACAAGTTGGACTTTTATTTATCAGGTCGGTAAAGGCGCGGACGTGAATTGGGCCGAACGCTGGTAAAGGGGGAATTGATGGTAAAGTTGGGCGTGCGCTTCATTATGCCAAGCTAAATGCATGCAAATTCATTTAAATCGGCCCGCTGGCCGATTCGGGCGTGCGCTGGATCGGCGCCCGGATCAGCCGATTGGCCTTGGGTTGGGTCTGGACCACGTTTTAGGCCTGACGCCCAACTTTGCCACGATTTCGGGCGCGAAATTTTGGTAAAATCAGGCCCAGAGTTTTGTCTGTATAGCATGTAAGAAACAATGCTTTTCACTGTATACCAATACATGGGACAATAATAAACCAAATCAAATCAAATGAAAAACTTGACATCCATTCCTTCCTTCCATTGTACAGAAAGCAATTGGGCAAGTCCTTTTCTTCCTTGCTAAATCTTACACATTGTCTCTCATCTTTTTGTCATAGCTGTGCTGGATATCAGAGGTGGGATACAAGAGATAGATATGTAGAGCCCCACCATAAGATAGGCTGACAATCTTTCTTAATGTGGTCAAGCTCAGCATGAAATACTCCACGGATTTTGTCAGTGACTGTTGGGATGCACTGGGTGATAGTAACAAACAAAGAAAAGGAGCCAGCAGTTTGGAAGGCTCGCTCATGTCAATTCCCTGCTGAAGCAATCTGAGATTGCATGATACATTGCTGGAGATATCAGCCAACATGGCCAACATGGAAGATTTAACACTGTTTCTGGGGCTTTGATGCAAGCATTTTTAAAATTCATTCATGGGATATGGGCGTCGCTGGCTGGCCTATTTATTGCCCATACCTAGTTGCCCGAGAGCAATTGAGAGTCAACCACATTGCTGCGGCTCTGGGTCACATGTAGGCCAGACCAGGTAAGGACGGCAGATTTCCTTCCCTGAAGAACATTAATGAACCAGATGGGCTTTTCCAACAATCGAAAATGGTTTCATGGTCCTTAGTAGATTCTTAATTCCAGATTTCTTTTATAGAATTCAAATTCCACTAACTGTCGTGGCAGGATTCAAACCTGGGTCCCCAGAAAATTAGTTGAGTTTCTGGCTTAATAGTCTAGCGATAATACCACTAGGCCATTGCCTCCCTGATAAACTCGCCTCCCCAGAAACTCTGCACAATACCTTAGAGTATGTGGTTGCTCTTTAAACATCTGCAATACAACCTGGGTAACACCAATAATAACATCTCTCAAAGATTGTTTAACCCGTCTGCTGCTTAGACAGGCCATGCAATCATATGTATAAGGATATTACTCAGCTCAGTGCGCTTCTTGGAGTTTCGTTCTCTCAGATAAGTGAGTGTGTTAAGGCTTCTTCTGAGAGTAGGGTCGGATTTACAATGTGCGAGGATTATGTTGATGTCTATTTGGATGATATTATCTCCCTCCTTATGAGAAAATGTCTGCACAGGAGCCAGAATTCACACAGGTCTACTTGCAGGTCAGCAACTACCCCTTGACCCGTCTTCATAGAAGTCAAAAACCATCACATATCTTTGAAGCCTTTTATTGTGACATGGAAGTCACTCACCTTTCACACTCCAGTTACTGAGGAAACACCCCACAAGATCAGCAGATCAGACACAAAACCACTGCAGTCAAACACTGGGATAAAATAGTGGGGTGGAAAATAAGAGAAACAAAATGATCTAGGACAAAAAGAGGGTTGTTTCCTCATTAATATCGTATTCAGAGAGTTGTTTTTATTCTTTCACAGGATGTGGGTGTCACTGGCTAGGCCAGCTTTTATTGCCCATCCTTAATTGCCCTTGAGAAGGTGATGGTGAGCTGTTTTCTTGAACTGCTGCAGCCCTTGTGGTGTACGTACACCCATGGTGCTGTTAGGGAGGGGGTTCTAGGATTTTGACCTAGCAACAATGAAGGAATGGCAAGAGAATTCCACATATAAACCTGTTGGACTTTAACCTGGTGTTGTTAGACTTCTTACTGTGTTTACCCCAGTCCAACGCCGGCATCTCCACATCAAGAGAATTCCAAGACAGGATGGTGTGTAGCTTGGAGCGAACTTCCAGGTGATGGTGTTCCCGTGTATCTGCTGTTCTTGTCTTTCTAGGTGGAGGCCACAAGCCTGGACAGCATTGTCAAAGAAACCTTGGTGAGGTGTTGAAACATGTCTTGTAGATGGTACACACTACTGCCACTGAGCGTCGGTAGTGGAGGGAGTGGATGGTCAATGGGGGCACCAATCAAGCGAGCTGCTTTGTCCTGGTGGTGTCGAGCTTCTTGAGTGTTGTTGGAGCTGGAGTCATCTATGCATGAGTATTCTAGCACATTCCTGACTTGTGTATTCTCACCAAACTACCTGTCATAGATTCATATGTCCATGACAGAGTGTTGGAGTGACCTCGGCACAATTTTTGGCGAGGATATTCTCAACATGGTTGTGCAGCACCATCACTGCTTAATGGAGTGGATTCAGAACAGAACTAACACCTCAAAACTAGCCATCCATAAGGTACTGCGGACTGTCAGCTGAATTGCAGTCCCTCACAATCTGTAGCATCATTGTCTAGCGTATTCAGCGTGTCTTGATATGGTGTGTTTAGAATTGTCTGAAGATTGACATCTTTGATGTTGTGGACCTCAGGAGGAGGCTGAGATGAATCCTTCACTCAACACTTCTGCTGAAGGTGGTTGCAAATGCATGGATATGATGAGCACACCATCATTGAGGATGGAGATATTTGTTTACCCTACTCCTCCCGTTAATTGTTTAATTTTCCACAAGTATTCATGACTATAAGTTTCAGGATTGCAGGGCTTTGATATTTGATTTCTATGTTGAAAAAAAGCCGAGGGAAGAACAGTATCCCGAAAAATGAAATTAATTTGGTTACCACTGGGATTTCCACCCACACAGCAGGGAGTTCTCATTTTGTACTAATGTTGACTTAATTGCCAAAATTATCACAAGGAGGAATTTCACCCCTGACAGCGCATTTATGAAAAATAACCAGTTTCATTTGTATATGCAAATTACATTAACTGACTTCTGTATGTTGGCAAAATGTCATCGATGTTAAAATATACATTTTTAAAATTAAAAATAATTCCTTAAACTGATTTTTTATCTTTATCGCCCGGGTGTTGAGTGGAAGAGAGGAAAACCTGACAAAGTGGAGGTCAGAGATAACCTGATTTCCCTGCCATTGAAACAAATGGAAGGAAAAATTGACAAGTTCCAAAAGACGCCTTATGGAACTTGTCAATGCAAAAGCAAGGAGTGATGTTGAATCTGTGCAAGACATTGGTTAGGGCACAAATTAGCCAATTTCCTTTCAATAATCTGCCAAATACTGTTGAAAACTTTAATGTTCTGGAAGCCTTTGCGTAATTTTTTAAAAATTCTTTCTTGGGCCAACATGTGTAGCCCATCCCCAATTAACCTTGAATTGAATGGCTTCCTTTGAAGTTTAAAGTTTATTTATTAGTGTCACAAGTAGGCTCACATTAACACTGCAATGAAGTCACTGTGAAAATCCCCTCATCACCACACTTCGGCACCTGTTTGGGTACATTGAGGGAGAATTCAACATGGCCAATGCCAGCTAACCAGTCTTTCGGACTGTGGGAGGAAACCAGAGCACCCAGAGGAAATCCATGCAGACATGGGGGGAACGTGCAGACTCCACAGAGACAGTGACACAAGCCAGGAATTGAATCTGTGTCCCTGGTGCTGCGAGGCAGCAGTGCTAACCACTGTGCCACCATGCCGCCCCCTGTGCCATTTCAGAGGGCAGTGGATCTGGAGCCACATGTAGACCAGACTGGCAATGGATGACAGATTTCCTTCTCTAAATGGCATTAATGAACAACAATCAATTATAGTTTCATGATCACCATTACTAAGAATAGCTTTCAATTCCAAATTTAAATTCCACCATCTGCCTGGGTGCGATTTGAACTGATTACCCTAGGAGTTATTCTGGGCCATTGGGTTATTAGACCAGAAAATGCTTTTCCTCGATTGTTACTGGGCAATAGAAAGCTCCTTTCTCCATCCTTCTTCTCAAAATGCTTCCCAATTTTCAAATCCTTTTGAAATTCCAATGAATCCTCTTTGCTTTAATGAGAGGAGCCCTAACAAAACTGGAGTCAATGGGAATCAGGGGGAAAAGCTCTCCAAGCACAAAGGAAGATGGTTGCAGTTATTGGAGGCCAATCATCTCAGTTCCAGGGCACCTCTGCAGGAGTCCCTCAGGATAGTGTCCTAGGCCCAACCATCTTCAGCTGCTTCATCAATGATCTTCATTCCATCATAAGGTCAGAAGTGGAGAAGTTTATTGATGATTGCACAATGTTCAGCACCTTTCGCAACTCCTCAGATACTGAAGCAGTCCATGTAAAAATGCAGCAAGATCTGGGCAATATCCAGGTTTGGGCTAACAAGTGGCAAGTGACATTCAATCACACAAGTGCCAGGCAATGGCCATCTCCAACAATGGAGCATCTAACCATCACCCCTTGACATTGAGTGGCATTACCATTGCTTACTCCCCAACTATCAGCATCCTGGGGGATACCATTGACCAGAAACTGAACTCTACAATCCATATAAATACTGTGGCTACAAGAACAAGTCAGAGGATAGGAATCCTGTGATGAATAACTCACCTTCTGACTCCCCAAAGCCTGTCCACCATCTACAAGGCATAAATCAGGAATGTGACAGAATACTCTCTACCTGCCTGGATGCGTGCAGCTCCAAAAACACTCACAAAGCTTGACATCATTCAAGACAAAGAAGCTTGCTTGATTGGTACCCCATCCACAAAAATTCACTTCCTCCACTTCTGATGCACAGTGGCAGCAGTGTGTACCAATCACAAAATGCACTGCAGGAACTCACCAAGCCTCCAAGACAGCAGCTTCCAAAGCCATGGCCACTACCATCTAGATGGACCAGGGCCAGGGACACATGGGAACACCACACATGGTGTTCCCTCCAAGCCAATCACCATCATGACTTGAAAATATATTGCCACTGGGTCAAAATCCTGGAAAGAATGGAATTCCCTCACTAACATCACTGTGGGTGTACCTACACCACATGGACTGCAGTAGTTTAAGAAGGCAGCTCACCACCATCTTCCCAAGGGCAAGTAGGGATGGATAATAAATGCTGACCTAGCCAGAGACTCCCATATCCCATGAATGAATAAAACAAAAGAATAATCCTTGTTATTTCTCTTTCTTCATTACCATATCTAATTTCTGGGATCCTTGTAGGGATGGAGTTCTGGCATTCAATTAAAGAAAGGCTTTTGGAATAATTTAAAGGTGTGCAGTAAAGATTTGCTAGAAAGATACCAGGAATGAAATGTCATGTTATGAATGCCATGAAACAATAATGAAAAAAAATCTTAAAGTAACAGGGCTTTTTCACTGAAGCGGAGAGGAATAATTGGGACGTATGCAAAGGTTCAAACACTGGGAGAGGGTTTGAGAGGACAAATGGAGAAAGGCCCTTTCCAATGGCCGGGAACAATTTAGGAAAGGTATCCACACCAAGGATCCAAAAGGGAATTGGATAAGTATTTCAAAAGAAAACATGAAAACATCTGGAGAAAGATATAGGAACCTGGATTAGACAAGACAGTTTTGATTGAGGCAATGACACAATGGGCCCAATTGCCCCTGTTTGTGCTGTGAATTCTGCCACTCCATTACACCTCATAACAAATAAACACGTTGGTATTTTTTGTTAGGGGTGAGGTTTAAAAAAGTCTCCTACATGCATACTGAATAAGAACAAAGAAATGTACAGCCTTTTCCTGTGCTGTACTTTTTTTATTCATAGATTCATAGAATCATAGAATCCTACAGTGCAGAAGGAGGCCATTCTGCCCATCGAGTCTGCACCAACCACAATCCCCCCCAAGCCTATCCTCATAACCCCATACATTTATTTACCCTTGTTCTTTGTTCTTATCCAGTATCACCTCTCACATTGGAGATAACATGGTAAAATTGTCACTCGGTGCCTGGTGATAGTAAATTATCGTGGTAATAAACACAATTCGGCTTTTGTAAGAAGTGTAACTTCTCACCTTGAGTTAGGTACCTCGCAAATAGCTTCTCACCTTGAGTTAGGTACCTTCGCTATAGAACCCAAAGGGGCAATTTGATAAAACATAGCATGGAGGTCATTATGAATGATCTTATCGATTTTATCCGAATATAATTCTTGTTAAAGTTTGCTGAATAACTTCTTCTTTTCTAGTTCTTTGAATGTCACTGATTGAAAATGATGCCAATGGTACAATCTTCAAGAAATACAAATAAGCCAGTTTAATGGGTAAAATGTGGGTGAATTCCGAGGACCCGGGAAGAGTGTCTGGGGAATGAGAGGTTGCGGTACTGCGGGAGCCTTTGAGGAAATTCCTTTCTTTCAAATAATGCTTAATTCAGTATGAGGTAATAAAGGAGCAGATAATCTCACACCAGGGCTCGAGTTTTGTTTTGATTGCGACAAATACTTTGCCAAAAAAACTTCTCCCCCTGCCTTGGTCAGAACTGCCAAAAATAAATCACACTATGGACTTTTTCAGAACTTTGGAATACGCTTTGTTACAAAGAATCGCAGATGGGACGGTATTATTTTCAGTGGAGCATGGAGTGGAGCATGATGCTGTGTATGTGTGTTTGTGTGTATGTGCATACCTCCACCTGCCTGCAGCCGTCCACACGATTGACAGCAGCACCCTGTTCCAACACCTTTCCTTCCTTGTAAACTGGGCGAGACTATTCTCTCCTGATTCCATTCTTATTTATCCAGTGATAGCAGGAATATCTCCTCCAATGGCTTCTCTTCTCTCTCCCATCACTTTACTTACGTTGTTCCTCGATTATCTATCCTTGGCCTAATGTCAGGTCCCGCTTAGACAATTCCATACCTCACCACCAGCTCTCTCCATCCCTCCATTGTCTGATCCCCAGTATTGGATGTGCGGAAATGTCTTTGAATTACATCCTGGGAGGACCAAGCCATTGCCTAGAGTTCCCATCACAAACGATGTTCCCTATTTATTGAATACATTTCCCTCTCTGCCAACTAACTGCCTGAGGCTGAACTAGACCATTTACTAACTTAATGTCGGATTTCACACTGAGCTGAGCTTCTAACTTATTCAAGATCACTCTACCATGCCTCACCTGACCTGTTAAGAACCCGAGGAATAAGAGCAGTAGACCATGTGATCCCCAAACTTGCTCCACCATTCGATACAGTGATACCTGATCTTCCGACGACGGGGCATCCACAACCCTCTGAGCCAGAGAATTTCATTGATTTGCAATCCTCTGAGTGAAGAAGTTTATCTCCGTCTTAAATGATCAATTCCATGCCCTGACATTGTGTCTCCATGTTCTTGATCCCCCAGTCATGGAAACAACCTTTCAGTGTCTGCCCTGCCAAGCCCCTTCAATGATCACATTTAATTCTAAACTCCAGAGACTATAGGTCCAATTTACTCAGCCTCTCATCAATGAACAATCTCGCATCCAGTGAACCTGTGATGAACCACTTCTGATCTCAATTCGTCCTTCCTTAAATATGGAGACTAAAACAGCAAGCAATACTTCAGGGATGATCTCACCAAAGCCCTATACAAATGCAGCAAGACTTTGTACTCTTGTACTCCGATCTCCTCGCAATAAATGCCAATATGCCACTTGTCTCCCTAATTGCTTATAGTGCCTACATTCTAACACTCTGTTCCTTGTACAGGTCCCCCTGATCATCAGCATTGGTAAGTTTCACCTTTTAAAATATATTCTGCTTTTCTCTTCTTACAGGTGAAATGAAAATGCTCACATCGCCCTACATTATACCCCATCTGCCAGCTTATGGTCTACTTATTGAACCTGCTTATATCTCTTTGCAGCCTCTTTGTATCCTCCTGACTGCTTACATTCCCACCTAGTTTTGTATGGTCAGCCTCCCAAAGTCCATTCGAAAATTAGCATCACATAGAATGGAAGATCTGATCATTATTACATTACTCTTTGTGGATTTTTGCTGAGCATAAATTGGCAGCCAATAGTGATTATACTAACATTACAATACTGGCCACTCTTCAAAATGCATCATTAGCTGTAAAGAACTTTGGGATGTGGTGAGATTGGGAAAAGTAATATATAAATACAAATCTTTCTTTCTTCTTTTCATAATCTTGAACTCAGCCAAAACACTTCTGGCTGTATCTTAACTCACATCGAATGCTGCTCACCAATCACCGCTCTGTTCTGAACAACATTAGCTCCAGGCCTGGCAACACCTCAATTTTTATATTCTCACCCTCGTTTTCAAATTCTCTATGGCCTCAGCCTTTCCTATTTTTGTAACCTTCCCCAGCTATACAATCCCCCAAGAGCCTGGCATTCTAATTCTGCCATCTTAATAGTGCATTCCCAATTTTAAGTTCTCCACCATTGGTGGTCCGACTTTCAGTTGCCTTGACCTAAGCACTGGAATTCCTTCCTAACCTCTTCCTCGCCACCTCCCCTCCTCCTTTAGAGTGATGCTTTAAACCTACCTCTTTGACCAACCGCTTCATCACGTGTCCTATTATCCCCTTTAGTGAATCGATGTCAAATTTAGAAGGATCATTTAGATCTGAAACGTTTAAACTCTGTTTCTCTCCACAGATGGTGCCAGAGCTACTGAGTTTAATCCAGCATTTTCTGTTTTTATATTAGATTAACGCCGTTTTTGTGAAGTTCATTTGGATGCTTTGTTAGCTAATGGCGCTATATAAATGCAGCTTCTTTTTCATTATTATGCATATATATCTGTGTGTGCATAATGTTTATGTGTGTATCTATCTTGATGGTGTATGTGTGCTGAAACGTGTGATGGCTCAATGTCGTGTTGAAAACAGGAAGAATTTTACATTTAAAAAAACTAAACATTTTTATCAGCTTTACCAAACTTGTTATTTCAAGACAAACGTTGATTGATTCTTTAATATTGAGATCAAATTCGGAATTGACCGTAAAATACAGAAAGCACAAATCCTTATTCAAATGGAACCAAATATCCAGAGACCGAACGAAGAGAAACATCTCAACGTTTACCTAATTGCTTTAAAAAAATCAAACCAAACGGATTCGAGCAGCCAGGGGCAACTTCTAATCTGACACATTCGTTTCTCTAGCTAAGATTCGAACATAATATTCATCACGGAAAAGCTATAGAAAGGCAAATGTTACAACAGGAAATTGGGAAAGGGATTGCGGTAGCGTTGTTGCATAACACCGAGACATGCCCATGCAAGGAAGTTAGAAAGAACGGGGAAAGTCGTACTTTCCCGTCTTTCCGGGTTGTTTTTTTTGTAATCGGGAGGCTTGTTTTGCTGACCATGTGATTTGCAAACACTCCAGATATTGGTCAGGAAAGGGATAGATACACAGAGGGACAGGACTGGATTTGGGCTCTTTATTTAATATGGAACACTCTGGCAGAGGCGCGTCTCTGTTTCCAAGCGGAGACGGTTTAAGGAAAACGAACGCAGAATAGAAGAAATGTTGAAGAACACGAGAGTAAAAATGTGAAATAATAAAACAGAAAGCCTGCCAGAAATGGGGGGGGGGGGGGAATCGAATGCACAACCTTCGTCAGAACTGACACATTTAAGTATTTCTCACGCTCTGTCCCAATTTCCTGTGACTCCTCATCAGCTTTCCAGCGTTGGGAATTTCTTCACGCGTCAGACCACCAGAATTTGTCAGCTATAGATCACCAAATAACCGCAATTTTTTAACTTGAGGAATGAGTGGGGCTAAGTAGTGATTTCCGGCCGTGTCGCACAGTGGGGGGAGTCTATATCAAATGTATTTTTTCAGGAGGGGGAGTGATGAGTTAAGAGGATAGGTGGAGAGGAAAGGTGTAGGGATTAGGAAACGGGAAGCAGAGGGGAGAGACAGATAGACAATGGCAAGAGGGGGAAATGGGTGCAATAGGTGGGTAGGGTTGCCAACCTGCAGGATTAGCCTGGAGTCTCCAGGAATTGAAGATTAATCTCCAGAACACTGCTGTGTACAGAGAAAAAAACAATGGGACATTAAAATGCTTGCTTTTTTGTCATGTTCTTTGGGCTTTTCTCTTTACCAGATATAGAAATATTAAGAAACTGGGAGGAAAAGGCTGACAGTCAAGTATCATCCAGTTGGGTCTTTTTGCTTTCCAATTGGCATAGGAGGGCAAGAACATGGCAGCTGGAATATAATGTGAATAAGTGTGAAGTTTTCCACTTAGATAGAAAAAAAGGAAAGGCAGAGTATTCCTTAAATAGTGGGAGGTAGGGAAGTGTGGATGTCCAAAGGGACCTGGTACCACTGTCTATGAGTTAATAAAAGCTAGCATGCAAGTACAGCAAGCAAGGAGATTTGAATACAGAAATAAAAATGTCTTACTGCAATTGTATAGAACCTTGGTGAGATCACATCTGAAGCATTGTGTACCGTTTTGGTCTCCTCTTCTAAGGAAAGATATACTTGTCATACAGTGAGTGTAATGGAGGTTCACCTCTCTCAGTAATGGTAGGATTGTCTTACGAAGAGTGATTGAGGAAACTGGGCCTGTATTGGGCGGCACGGTAGCACAGTGGTTAGCACTGCTGCTTCACAGTTCCAGGGTCCCGGGTTCGATTCCCGGCTCGGGCCACTGTCTGTGTGGAGTTTGTACATTCTCCTCGTGTCTGCGTGGGTTTCCTCCGGGTGCTCTGGTTTCCTTCCACAGTCCAAAGATGTGCGGGTTAGGTTGATTGGCCAGGTTAAAAATTGCCCCTGAGATGCGTAGGTTAGAGGGATTAGTGGGTAAATATGTGGGGCTAAGGCCTGGGTGGGATTGTGATCGGTGCAGACTCGATGGGCCGAATGGCCTCCTTCTGCACTCTAGGGTTTCTATGATTTCTATGATTATCTAGAGTTTTGAAGAATGAGAGGTGATCTCATTGAAACTTACAAAATTCTTTCAGGAGGTGAGGGACTCCGTCAGTGTCCCTGCTGATTACACCTGTGGGAAGTGCACCCATCTGCTGCAGGTCCAAAACCGTGTTAGGGAACTGGAGCTGGAGTTGGCTGAACTTAGGATCATTAGGAACGCAGAGGTGGCCATAGACAGAAGCTTTCAGGATACAGTTACTCCGAGGAATGAAAATAGATGGTTGACGGTGAGAGGGGCTGGGAGGAAGCAGTCAGTGCAGGGATCCCCTGTGGTCGTTCCCCTTAGCAACAAGTATTCCGCTTTGGATACGGTTGAGGGGGACGACATACCAGTGGCGAGCCGCAGTGAGAGGATCTCCAGTACTGTGTCCGACTCTGTGGCTCGGGAGGGTAAGGGGGAGAGCGGGAGGGCAATAGTTATTGGGGACTCGTTAGTTAGAGGGATAGATAGGAGGTTCTGTGGCAGCAAAAGAGACTCGAGGATGGTTTGTTGCCTACCGGATGCCAGGGTCCGTGAGGTCTCGGACCGTGTCTTCCGGATTCTTAAGGGGGAGGGGAGACAGTCACAAGTCGTGGTACACATTGGTACCAACGACATAGGTAAGAGAAGGGATGGGGATTTAAAACAGGAATTTCGGGAACTGGGCTGGAAGTTGAGAGCCAAGACAAAACATGTGGTCATCTCTGGTACGTTACCGGTGCCACGTGATAGCGAGTTGAGGAACAGTGAGAGAGTGCAGTTAAACATGTGGTTACAAGGATGGTGTAGGAGGGAGGGTTTCAGATACGTGGATAATTGGAACATATTCTGGGGAAGGTGGGACCTGTACAAACAGGACAGGGTGCACCTGAACCAGAGGGGCACCAATATCCTGGGAGGGAAATTTGATACGGCTCTTCAGGGGGGTTTAAACTAATTTGTCAGGGGAGTGGGAAAAGGAGTTGTAGTCCAGAAGTCAGTGTTGAGGGTGGTGAGGTATTGGGGAAGGTATCAAAGTCAAAGGTGGGTACCGGTAGACAGGAAGGTGGGTTGACGTGTGTCTACTTCAATGCAAGGAGCATCCGGAACAAGGTAGATGAACTTGGGGCGTGGATTGGTACTTGGGACTACGATGTTGTGGCCATTACGGAGACGTGGGTAGAACAAGGACAGGAATGGTTGTTGGACGTTCCGGGGTATAGATGTTTCAGTAAGTGTAGGGAAGCTGGTAAAAGAGGTGGAGGAGTAGCATTGTTAATCAAGGATAGTTTAACGGCTGCGGAAAGGCACTTCAAGGGGGATCCGCACACTGAGGTAATATGGGGTGAAGTTAGAAATAGGAAAGGAGCGGTCACGTTGTTAGGAGTTTACTATAGGCCCCCAAATAGTAATAGAGATGTGGAGGAAGAAATTGCTAAGCAGATTATGGATATGTGTGGGGGTCACAGGGTAGTTGTCATGGGGGACTTTAACTTTCCAAATATTGATTGGAACCGTTGTAGGTTAAATAGTTCGGATGGGGCAGTTTTTGTGCAGTCTGTGCAGGAGGGTTTCCTGACACAATATGTGGATAGGCCGACAAGAGGTGAGGCCACATTGGATTTGGTACTGGGAAATGAACCAGGCCAAGTGTTAGATTTGGTTGTGGGAGAGCACTTTGGAGATAGTGACCACAATTCGGTGTCTTTTGTTATTGCAATGGAGAGGGATAGGGCCGTACGGTAGGGCAAGGTTTACAATTGGGGGAGAGGTAATTATGATGCGATTAGGCAAGAATTAGGGGGCATAAGATGGGAACAGAAACTGTCAGGGAAAGGCACTAATGAAAAGTGGAACTTTTTCAAGGAACAAATACTGGGTGTCCTTGATAGGTATGTCCCTGTCAGGCAGGGAGGAAATGGCCGAGTGAGGGAACCATGGTTCATGAAAGAGGTGGAATGTCTTGTGAAAAGGAAGAGGGAAGCTTATGTAGGGATGAGGAAACAAGGTTCAGATGGCTCAATTGAGGGTTACAAGTTAGCAAGGAATGAGCTGAAAAAGGGGCTTCGGAGAGCTAGGAGGGGACATGAGAAGTCCTTGGCGGGTCGGATCAAGGAAAACCCCAAGGCTTTTTACTCTTATGTGAGGGATAAAAGAATGACCAGGGTGAGATTAGGGCCGGTCAAGGACAGTAGTGGGAACTTGTGTATGGGAGTCAGTAGAGATAGGCGAGGCGATGAATGAATACTTTTCGTCAGTGTTCACCAAGGAGAGGGGCCATGTTTTTGAGGAAGAGAAGGTGTTACAGGCTAATAGGCTGGAGGAAATAGATGTTCGGAGGGAGGATGTACTGGCAGTTTTGAATAAACTGAAGGTCGATAAGTCCCCTAGGCCTGATGAAATATATCCTAGGATTCTTTGGGAGGCAAGGGATGAGATTGCAGAGCCTTTGGCTTTGATCTTTGGGTCCTCACTGTCCACGGGGATGGTGCCAGAGGACTGGAGAGTGGCGAATGTTATTCCTCTGATTAAGAAAGGGAATAGAAATGACCCTGGTAATTATAGACCGGTTAGTCTTACTTCGGTGGTTGGTAAATTGATGGAAAAGGACCTTAGGGATGGGATTTACGACCATTTAGAAAGATGCGGATTAATCCGGGATAGTCAGCACGGATTCGTGAAGGGCAAGTCGTGCCTCACAAATTTGATTGAATTTTTTGAGGAGGTAACTAAGTGTGTTGATGAAGGTAGGGCAGTTGATGTCATATACATGGATTTTAGTAAGGCGTTTGATAAGGTCCCCCATGGTCGGCTTATGATGAAAGTAAGGAGGTGTAGGATAGAGGGAAAGTTGGCCGATTGGCTAGGTAACTGGCTATCTGATCGAAGACAGAGGGTGGTGGTGGATGGAAAATTTTCGGACTGGAGGCAGGTTGCTAGCGGAGTGCCACAGGGATCAGTGCTTGGTCCTCTGCTCTTTGTAATTTTTATTAATGAATTAGAGGAGGGAGCTGAAGGGTGGATCAGTAAATTTGCTGATGACACCAAGATTGGTGGAGTAGTGGATGAGGTGGAGGGCTGTTGTAGGCTGCAAAGAGACATAGATAGGATGCAAAGCTGGGCTGAAAAATGGCAAATGGAGTTTAACCCTGATAAATGTGAGGTGATTCATTTTGGTAGGTCTAATTTAAATGTGGATTACAGGGTCAAAGGTAGGGTTCTGAAGACTGTGGAGGAACAGAGAGATCTTGGGGTCCATATCCACAGATCTCTAAAGGTTGCCACTCAAGTGGATAGAGCTGTGAAGAAGGCCTATAGTGTGTTAGCTTTTATTAACGGGGGTTGGAGTTTAAGAGCCGTGGGGTTATGCTGCAACTGTACAGGACCTTGGTGAGATCACATTTGGAATATTGTGTGCAGTTCTGGTCACCTCACTGTAAGAAGGATGTGGAAGTGCTGGAGAGAGTGCAGAGGAGATTTACCAGGATGCTGCCTGGTTTGGAGGGTAGGTCTTATGAGGAAAGGTTGAGGGAGCTAGGGCTGTTCTCTCTGGAGCGGAGGAGGCTGAGGGGAGACTTAATAGAGGTTTATAAAATGATGAAGGGGATAGATAGAGTGAACGTTCAAAGACTATTTCCTCGGGTGGATGGAGCTATTACAAGGGGGCATAACTATAGGGTTCATGGTGGGAGATATAGGAAGGATATCAGAGTTAGGTTCTTTATGCAGAGAGTGGTTGGGATGTGGAATGGACTGCCTGCAGTGATAGTGGAGTCAGACACTTTAGGAACATTTAAGCGGTTATTGGATAGGCACATGGAGCACACCAGGATGATAGGGAGTGGGATAGCTTGATCTTGGTTTCAGATAAAGCTCGGCACAACATCGTGGGCCAAAGGGCCTGTTCTGTGCTGTACTGTTCTATGTTCTATGTTCTATGACATGACAGGGTAGATATGGATCGATATTTCCCCTGGCTGGTGAGTGTCGATCCAGAGAACACAGACACAGATAAGAGGCAGGACATTTAAGAATGAGGTGAAGAGGAAATTCTTCACTCAGAAGATGGTGGATCTTTGGAATTCTCTACCCCAGAGGGTTGTGGAAGCTTAATCACTGGGCATGTTCAAGATTGAACTCAATGGATTTAGGATGTTAATGTTGTTAGCATATTTTCACACCCATGCTGCTTTCTTACCCTTTGGGGAGTAGTGGGGGAAGTGGTGGAGGGATTTCCAAGTGGATTATCACAGCCCATTGATCATTCCCTGGCCAACAAGTCCTGGCATTGGACTCGAACCCAGAGCTTCTGGTTCAGTGGTAGGGGTACTACCACTGCGCCACAAGGCCTCCTCCCGGATCTAATGACATCAAGGGATATGAGGATAGTGGGGAAAAATGATATGGAGGTAGATGATCAGCCTGTTCAGACTGGGCTTGATGGGTGGTAGACACTGGTCGAGAAGTTCAGATGTTCAAGTATAGAACAGTGTAGATGAGGGCCATGCAATTTAAACATGGACAAAATTCTGTTTCTGCTGCTGCTTTGGTGATGGAAGATGGCAGACTATCTTTGTTCAGCTCCACAAGGCCGTGTTACAGATACTAGCAGCTTGTGGTGGGTGGAGGGGTGATGGGGCAGTGGCTTGGTGGTGGGGGGAGTGGGGAGGGGGACATAACTCTAACTGTAGTAGAAGTGCTATGATGTAACTCCAACTTTTTCCCCCTTTGATCTCACAAAAGATGTACAATCCTAACCTGGATTCTTGAGATGGTTAATGTTGCATCCATTAATAAGTTTCAGAGGTCTTTTTTAATTCATTTTACGGGACATGGGAATCGCTGACGAGGCCAGCATTTATTGCCCATCCCTAGCTGCCTTTCAGAAGGTGACGATGAACCTTATTGAACCGCTGCAGACTCTGAGGTGTAAGTACACCCACAGTGCTTTTAGGCAGGGAATTCCAGGGCACCTTCGTTCTCACAGATGTATCAGCACCATTGGTCAGAGCTCTGCTTTAGAAATGTAAAGGATCCATTTCCTTGGAACTTTAATTTCTGCAGTCACGGACGCAGTATCACATCTTGAGAGGCAACAAGATCCTTGCTGTTTTATGAAGACTAGAAATCCCTTTTGTGTGAGTCATAGCTAGTCAGGCTTCAGTCAGTGTAAAGCCTTTGTACACTTCTAAAAAAATAATTTTCTAAAGTAACCAGGATGGTACAGATACATATATATTCCTTCATGCCTTCTGGGCATGACACCTGTAACAAATTAAGGCAATGCGTATGTGATAACAAATGTTAAGGAATCCACAGAAAAGGTTGAACTTAATTACAAGCTTGTATTAAGAGCTTTCCTTGCTTTGGAATTTGTTTATATTAGGATTATATACTCATGGATTTAATTACACACTAACTGCATTTATTCTAATTTTCTGATCACTGTCAACCACAGCAACTGCTTTATTTTTATGAACATGGAATGCTAGTAATAGAGAACCTAATGATGAGATTGAGAAGCTGAGGATGTGGAGACTGTCATGTTTTTCTGTTAAATGTTAAAATATATTTAACAGATTGACATTTATTGTCAATAGTACACTTTAGACATAATTCCATCCAACATAATAGTAGAGGTGCTATTCAATTAAACTAAATTCATTTTAGCATTGAAGGAGAATAAAGCTACAATAAACCCCATATATAATTTCCAAATGTTTTCTTCTTGTTTTGTGAATTTTGTGTAATCAAGGTGAAGGATGTTAGCAATGTGAACATTTCCCTATTCAAGTTCTGTTGGTAGTTTTGAACACTTGAAGGTCAGATATAAGTGATTTAATTGTAGGTTAAAGTTCTACTTAGCTCTATCCAACTATCAGATCCAATATCAAAGAGGCCCAGAAGTTGGATTGCACTGTATCCATCTTCTGGGGAGAAAACAGGGGCAAAGAGGTCCTATTTAACATTGGAGGGCCGAAGGGCCTGTTCCTGTGCTGTATTGTTCTTTGTTCTATTCAAGGAGCCAACGTCCTGCAATTGATTAATGTTGTAAACATATCTGACATCATGTCAGCATTGCACTGGCACTGAAATTTAAACATGCATTGTTTAGTTGTGTGGTATGCAGTATGTAGCCCATATGTCCCAGCGATTGGCTGCTCGAATCAAATAGCTTGTTTCTTCAGTTGTTCTTAATAGGCAGAGTACAGACTGTAGTCAACTAGCTTGTGCTTGCAAAACCCAAAACAAAACTTCTACTCCAAGATGTGATTCTGCGATGACTGTGCTAATAGTTACACTAACAACCAGTTTAAGATGACCAGTCAATCTTCTAATATGGCTCATTTACACTTGTATGGTTGTATCACAGCTTGGTATGGCTCCTGCTCTGCCCAAGATCGCAAGGAACTACAAAAGGTCGTGAATGTAGCCCAATCCATCACACAAACCAGCCTCCATCCATTGACACTGTCTACACTTCCCGCTGCCTCAGAAAAGCAGCCAGCATAATTAAGGACCACACGCACCCCGGACATTCTCTCTTCCACCGCCTTCCTTCGGGAAAAAGATACAAAAGTCTGAGGTCACGTACCAACCGAATCAAGAACAGCTTCTTCCCAGCTGCTGTCAGACTTTTGAATGGACTTACCTTGCATTAAGCTGATCTTTCTCTACACCCTAGCTATGACTGTAACACTACATTCTGTATTCTCTCATTTCCTTCTCTATGAACGGTATGCTTTGTCTGTATAGTGCACAAGAAACAATACTTTTCACTGTATGTTAATATATGTGACAATAATAAATCATTCAATCAATCAATCACTTGCTTGAAGCAACAAACTTTCATTTGCAGGGACACATTCTCTGCAAACTAAAGGAATGTGTTCAAGCCCTGCACCATTTTTGAATTACCAAGGAGCTTTGAGGGGCCAATATGTCCTTGTTGCTTTTCCCATGAAAATTCTTCAGCCATTCGGAGTCAACTTGCCAACCAATTTGCATCCTTTTCTCCTGTGGTATAAATTGTTGCAATCTTTTGAAATTTGGCATTCTTGCATTTGTCCTGATGACTGCAAGGATGGGAAGCTTTGGCAACATATTTCTCTTTTCAGCAATATTCAAGTATTTTACTACCAATCAACTGTTTAATTGGAGATTTACATTTTGTAATTTTGTCAGATAGTGTGTGTTTTGCTAAGCTTGGCTGGGATGACTCACCTAAAATACTTTGGGAAACTACTTTGGTAAAATATCAGTAGAAAAGCTGCTTGATTGTGTTCGAGTAAAACTCTGAAATGAAAGCAATTTTTGATTATCATTACACACTGGATATTTACAGTACTTTGATTTGCTGCATATATTTTTAATTTATGTTTCAAAAACAAATTTAATTGTGCATGCTCATTTCAAATCCTTTCTTGTAGCTATGAAGGCCTAATATTCATTTTAGAATTTAACTTAACTAATGCATTTTACAAATGAGCACAAATAGGCATTTTCTAATGCTGATGACTTGTTAGGAGGCTGGCAACACTTCACCAAGAAGGTGCAGTCTGAGGATCCCACCATTTTCCCGCCACTGCCCAATAAAGTCGGGAATGGGAAGACTTGTGGACAACGTTCCCCTGAATGCTAATTATAAAACCTGGTTCAATAATGCCCTTACTTAGACCTATATGTGACTCCAATGATTGAATCTTAAATGCATTCTGAAGTGGCCTAGATAGCCATTCTTTTTCTGTGAGATACTGTGAAAAGGTGATAACACTGACACCTGAAACTTCAGTGGGTTTCTACGAGCTTCTCTGTCTATAGCAACTGGATCACATAGGCATGTCTGCAACCAGAGATTTGTATCCAGAATTCTCTGTTTTATTTTTAAATTAAATGTACATTTCAAAACAAAACTGTCTTGTGAAGTTCAGCATTCATGACAATATATATAAAATAATTTAATGTGTTCAGACAGCTAATGTTCCTATACATAAAAAGAGATGGAAAAATCCAGAGAATGGACAAATAACTTAGCTCAACATCAGTGGTAGGAAGAGAGTGGAACCTTTACTCAAAGGTATAGCAGGAAAACATGTATCAACCCAAAATATACTAAAGACTAGTCAGCATGGTTTTCAAAGGAGAAGGTCTTGCTTGGCCAATCTTTTCTAATTATTCGAAGGAGTACCACAAAACGTAGAGCTGGTTAGCTCAGTATTTAGACTTTGATACTTAATATTGCCAATGGAGTAGGTTTATTCTGTGTACCAGCTCAGGTAACTTACCCCATTGTGATACCATGGCATCATTGAGCCATGATTAGTAACCCGTCAATAATGAAAATGCTACAGGAAGAGAGAGAGAACATATAGAATAGATAAGAATAATGGTAGTAGATGTAATGCATTTGCATTTTATGAAGGCCTTCGCTATGGCACCACATAGAACACCATGACTAAATTCCGAGCATGTGGAGTCAGGGCACGGGTAGCAGAATGGTCATCAAGTTGAGTACAACAGAGGGTAGGGTTAATGGTATCCAATCAGACTGACAAAAGGTGAGAAGTGGTGTTCTGCAGGAGCTGGTGTTGAGACCAATATTGCTCACAATTTAGATCAATGATGTGAAGTCAAATATGGAAATGCAATTTTGAAATGTTGTGATGATACTGAATTGGGGGGCATAGTTAATATAAAGGAAGAATGGAAAACTATGAGATATTCATAAACTTGCAGAATGGACATGCCATTGGAAAATTAATTTCAGTACAGGTAACCATGATGTGGAGTTGCCGGTGTTGGACTGGGGTGGGCACAGTAAGTAGTCTCATAACACCAGGTTAAAGTCCAACAGGTTTATTTGGTAGTATGAGCTTTTGGAGTGCTGCTTTGTTTCAAATCCTGCACTCACCTGATGAAGGAGCTCCGAAAGCTCATGCTACCAAATAAACCTGTTGGACTTTAACCTGGTGTTGTGAGACTACTTACTATCAATACAGGTAAGTGATTAGTACTGCTACCTCACAGCGTCAAGGACCCAGGTTCAATTCCAGATTTGGGTGACTGTGTGGAGTTTTCACATTCTCCCCATGTCTGCCGAGTTTCCACCAAGTGCTCCGGTTTCCTCCCATAGTCCAAAGATGGTCAGGATAAGTGGATTGGCCATGCTAAATTGTCCCTTAGTGTCTCAAGATGTATAGGTTAGGAGAATTAACAGCATAAATATGCAGGGTCATGGGAATAAGAGAAAATGCTGTGTCGCAGAGTTGGTGCAGACTTGATGGGCCAAATGGTGTCTTTTTGTAGGGATTTTATCTAAGTGTGAGGCATTCCATTTGAGTAGGAAGAATAAAGAGGCCACATACTCCTTGGAGTGTAAATGGAATAAAGCAAAGGGATCTAGAGGAATACAATTCACAATTCATTAGAGGTTAATCATGCCATATAAAAAGCAAACTAAGCACTGGGGTTCATTTATAGAAGAACAGTACTGAAAAGCAGAAAATCTGGGCCTGATTTTACCATCGCGTTGCACCCATTTTCGGGCACGAAAACTTGATAAAGTCGGGCGTGAGGCGAATAGCGCGATCCGTGCCCGCCTCTGCACCAGTTCCCTCTTTACCAAGGCCTGAAAATGGCCGTGATCGGGACTGTGTCTGAAACAGGCGCGACGGCCATTTAAATGCATTTGCATGCATTTAAATTGACTTAATGGTCTGCACACCCGACTTTACTGGCACTTCCCCCTTTACCACTGCGATAGCCCATCCAGATTCAGCGCAAAACAGACATGCTCCATAGAAGTCAGTTTCGGGCGCTCCAGTTAGTGAGGAGGTAGGTGCTGAGCATCCAATGGCTCTCTGCTTGAGATTGGTAGTGGGGGAAGGTGGGTCCACTGCCACTGTGCTTGAGATCGGTGGGGGCAGGGGGGTCTGCTGCCACTCTGCCTGAGATCAGTGGAGGGGAAGGGGGGTCTGCTGCCAGTCTGCCTGAAATCAGTGGAGGGAAAGGGGGGTCTGCTGCCACTGTGCCTGAGATCGGTGGGGGTGAAAGGGCGTCCGCTATCACTCTGCCTTAGATCGCTGGGGGAAAGGGGGGAGGGGCCCGCAATCAGTCTGGGTGGCGGAGGGTGGGGGGATAAGAGGGTCAGTAATGTTGTGGGGATGGGGCAATATCTGTGGGGGCCACAGGGGGAGGCATTATCCGGCCCGGCAGGGGTGTGGCAGGGGAGCCGCATTCTATCATTTTTTTTTCTGCACATGCGCGGTTGGAGGCACCAATCAGAGTTGCAAGGTTTTAAGAACATAAGAACATAAGAAATAGGAGCAGGAGTAGGCCATCTAGCCCCTCGAGCCTGCCCCGCCATTCAATAAGATCATGGCTGATCTGACGTGGATCAGTACCACTTACCCGCCTGATCCCCATAACCCTTAATTCCCTTACCGCTCAGGAATCCGTCCATCCGCGCTTTAAACATATTCAGCAAGGTAGCCTCCACCACCTCAGTGGGCAGAGAATTCCAGAGATTCACCACCCTCTGGGAGAAGAAGTTCCTCCTCAACTCTGTCTTAAACCGACCCCCCTTTATTTTGAGGCTGTGTCCTCTAGTTTTAACTTCCTTACTAAGTGGAAAGAATCTCTCCGCCTCCACCCTATCCAGCCCCCGCATTATCTTATAAGTCTCCATAAGATCCCCCCTCATCCTTCTAAACTCCAACGAGTACAAACCCAATCTCCTCAGCCTCTCCTCATAATCCAAACCCCTCATCTCCGGTATCAACCTGGTGAACCTTCTCTGCACTCCCTCCAATGCCAATATATCCTTCCTCATATAAGGGGACCAATACTGCACACAGTATTCCAGCTGCGGCCTCACCAATGCCCTGTACAGGTGCATCAAGACATCCCTGCTTTTATATTCTATCCCCCTCGCAATATAGGCCAACATCCCATTTGCCTTCTTGATCACCTGTTGTACCTGCAGACTGGGCTTTTGCGTCTCATGCACAAGGACCCCCAGGTCCCTTTGCACGGTAGCATGTTTTAATTTGTTTCCATTGAGATAGTAATCCCATTTGTTATTATTTCCTCCAAAGTGTATAACCTCGCATTTCTCAACGTTATACTCCATTTGCCATATCCTCGCCCACTCACTCAGCCTGTCCAAATCTCTCTGCAGATCTTCTCCGTCCTCCACACGATTCACTTTTCCACTGTGGGCGGTGCATTAAGCCCCGCCCACAGGCATGTGCAGCCGATTTGGAATTACTGATATTTTTTCAGGCAGAGTACGAATTGGGGCGCCTGAGAATGGGTCTAAAAGTTGGATCTGAAACACTCCCAGTTTCAAGTCTGCCCAGCACTTAGAATCAAAATGGTAAAATAGGGCCCTGTTCACCTTGTTTTGAACATTGGTTAGACCATGCTTGGAGCACTGTGCACAGTTCTGGTCTTCGTGTTATAGAAAAGGGACGCTGGACAATGTGAAAAAAAGATTCACATAGATGATGACAGAACTGAAAGGATATACTTCTCAGAAAAGAGAGACAGGATCTACAGGCATTTAGAGATGCAAAGACTGATTAGGGACAGTCTCAGCATGGCTTTGTGAGTGGAAAATCATGTCTCACAAATTTGATTGAGTTTTTTGAAGGGGTAACCAAGAAGGTAGGTGAGGGCAGTGCAGTTGATGTTGTCTACATGGAATTTAGCAAGGCCTTTGACAAGGTGCTGCATGGTAGGTTGTTGCATAAGGTTAAATCTCATGGGATCCAGGGTGAGGTATCTAAATGGATACAAAATTGGCTTCTTGACAGAAGCCAGAGGGTAGTTGTGGAGGATTGTTTTTCAAACTGGAGGCCTGTGACCAGTGGTGTGCCTCAGGGATCAGTGCTGGGTCCACTGTTACTTGTCATTTATATTAATGATTTGGATGAAAATATAGGAGGCATGGTTAGTAAGTTTGCAGATGACACCATGATTGGTGGCGTAGTGGACAGTGAAGAAAGTTATCTCCAATTGCAACGGGATCTTGATCAATTGGGCCAGTGGGCTGACGAATGGCAGATGGAGTTTAATTTAGATAAATGCAAGGTGATGCATTTTGGTAGATTGAACCAGGGCAGGACTTACTCAGTTAATGGTAGGGTGTTGGGGAGAGTTACAGAACAAAGAGATCTAGGGGTACATGTTCGTAGCTCCTTGAAAGTGGAGTCACAGGTGGACAGAGTGGTGAAGAAGGCATTCAGCATGCTTGGTTTCATTGGTCAGAACATTGAATACAGGAGTTGGGACGTCTTGTTGAAGTTGTACAAGACATTGGTAAGGCCACACTTGGAATATTGTGCACAGCTCTGGTCACCCTATTATAGAAAGGATATTATTAAACTAGAAAGAGTGCAGAAAAGAATTACTAGGATGCTACCGGGACTTGATGATTTGAGTTATAAGGAGAGGCTGGATAGACTGGGACTTTTTTCTCTGGAGCGTAGAAGGCTGAGGGGTGACCTTATAGAGGTCTATAAAATAATGAGGGGCATAGATCAGCTAGATAATCAATACCTTTTCCCAAAGGTAGGGGAGTCTAAAACTAGAGGGCATAGGTTTAAAGTGAGAGGGGAGAGATACAAAAGTGTCCAGAGGGGCAATTTTTTCACGCAGAGGATGGTGAGTGTCTGGAACAAGCTGCCAGAGGTAGTAGTAGAGGCGGGTACAATTTTGTCTTTTAAAAAGCATGGGTACGATGGGTATA
Organism: Mustelus asterias; assembly: GCF_964213995.1. Taxonomy (NCBI): domain Eukaryota; kingdom Metazoa; phylum Chordata; class Chondrichthyes; order Carcharhiniformes; family Triakidae; genus Mustelus; species Mustelus asterias. Next base: position 94,919,283 of record NC_135802.1, on the reverse strand, counting down.
GAGGGATATGGGCCAAATGCGGGCAATTGGGATTAGCTTAGGGGTTTAAAAAAATAAAAAAAAGGGCGGCATGGACAAGTTGGGCCAAAGGGCCTGTTTCCATGCTGTAAACCTCAGTGACTCTATGACTCTAAAAGGCTGCACAATCTGAGAGATAATCTTACCCAAAGAATGATAAGAATGTAAAATACATTACGACAAGGAATAGCTGCTTTTAAGGAGGAGCTAGCTAGGTACATGTGGCAGAAAGAATTGAAGAATTTATGGATAGCATTGAATGAAGAAATGGGGGAGGGGGATCGTGTGCAGCACAAACACCAGCAGAGACCAATTGAGTCAAATGGACTGTTTCTGTGCATTAAACCCGATGTAACAATACTTTGAAAATGCATATTAAGGTTAAATTAAATGAGCTATACCCAGTTTTTACTGACCTTCCAGCTCAGTGCCAATCTTGCCCTCCTCGACAGACTTTCCTGGGCTTCTATTAAATCCAAAACCACCCAATCCTCTGGACTCAGGATTTTCAGTGATAGTGACCCTCCTCAGCAATTTTTCTGCGGGTACTGATTTTATGCCAACTTGTCTTTAGTGGCTGAGGTAAAGGTGCTTGATCCTTTACATTACTTTCCCTTGAGGTTAACCGAAGCCCTTGTGGCACCAAAGTGAGTTGAGTGATTAATTTTAAATGATGGTGCTTGAATATTTGGAGAGTTAGATTGCCTTTTGCAAAGTTTTCCTCATACTCAGGTTCTCAGACAGGAAGACTGTGATAAATCTTGAGCTGAGTCAAGCTTGATAGTTAATAGAGGTGCATTTCTGCACAGCGACCACGAGTTACCTTCACCACTTTGTGAGGTATTGGGCCTCTTCCTGCACTGTGTGGTAGTTTTTTGGGTGGTGGAGGTTGCATTGGCTATCTCATCCACACTACTCCAGGTAGCGCTCCTTTATGGAACCTCCACGAGACAATCCTGCCTGACTCCTGGATAACTAACCTGTTACCTTCAACATTCCTTCAATACTTTCTGAATCAACTGATTCTGCTTTGTGTTTGTGTTATTTTATAGAAAGACTTGTTTTTATATAGCATCTAACTGTCAATGAAGATCTTTTGAAATGTAGTGCAGAATTTAATGTTCAGAATGAGGGGATGCAAGCAGAAATGGGCATTATGTCCTTTCCTGCCCAATCCCAACTCCCACCTGCCATGATGTGCTGGCTGGCGAATTAATGGCTGACCAGAGAGAATTACAGTTGTAGATAGGCTCAAAGCAGGTTTGGAGGTGGTGATTGGGGCAGGCTCGTGCTGCCAATGGGAGGTTTAAAGGGCTGTTGGCAATGTCCGCCTGCATAAAGTGGGTGGGGGTCTGGAGGAGAAGGCTAGCAGGAGCAGGAAAGTGAGATGGTGAAGGGAAACTTCTGTCAGAGGGACTGGTGGTCAGTCCCACAGCACCTCAGTGACTGTGACCTGCTGGAGTCTGAGGAGAGAAGCTCAATGGTTTGTAGAGAGACAGAATCAACTGTGCTCCATCAGCAATGGCAGAGGAAGGTGCATGGACTGTTTAATGATGACTCTCTGTGTACCCTCCTCCAAGCGAGCAGTGAACAGGGGGTGGGTGGGGGTGGCAGAAATGGTCACTATCCATGGGGTCGTGCTTGGACCTGGTCACAATGCAGGAAAAGAGTAAATGACCATTTACTTTAAGCAATGATGACTGAGAAAGCTAAGCATTGTGACCAGGTCCAAGCACGACCCCATGGATAGTGACCATTTCTGCCACCCCCACCCACCCCCTGTTCACTGCTAGCTTGGAGGAGGATGTACAGAGAGTCATCATTAAACTGTCCATGCACCTTCCTCTGCCATTGCTGACGGAGCACTCATCAGGACATTCTGCAAGAATACCAGTGTAAGGGGAAAGAACAATTTATGTATGTTGTTGGCCCCTTACACTGATATTTTTGCAAAGTGTCCTGATGAGTATAAGACAAAAAGCTTTAACATTTCTCTTTTTGCAACAAGACTTGCTTTCTGTACAATTATGGGGGGGGGGGGGGAGGCATTGCGTGTGATGGTAGTGTGGTAGGTGGCGGTGGGAGGTTTAGATCTGCTACCTATTATTTCAGAAGATTAGAACCTCCCAACCCTCCTTTCTAAGAATTATGATCTCCTGCCTGCTTGTGCTGGAGAGTCCTCTCATTATTTCAGTAATATTTGCTGACAGTACAGAAGGAGGCTATTCAGTCCGTCATCCCTATGTCACCTCTTTGGTACTGCAATCCAGTACATATCTTCTGACCAGGTCCAAGCACGACCCCATGGATAGTGACCATTTCTGCCACCCCCACCCACCCCCTGTTCACTGCTAGCTTGGAGGAGGATGTACAGAGAGTCATCATTAAACTGTCCATGCACCCACCCACAGGGGGAGGCACGGTAGCACAGTGGTTAGCACTGCTGCTTCACAGCTCCAGGGTCCCGGGTTCGATTCCCGGCTCGGGTCACTGTCTGTGTGGAGTTTGCACATTCTCCTCGTGTTTGCGTGGGTTTCCTCCGGGTGCTCCGGTTTCCTCCCACAGTCCAAAGATGTGCGGGTTAGGTCGATTGGCCAGGTTAAAAATTGCCCCTTAGAGTCCTGAGATGCGTAGGTTAGAGGGATTAGCGGGTAAATATGTGGGGGTAGGACCTGGGTGGGATTGTGGTCGGTGCAGACTCGATGGGGCGAATGGCCTCCTTCTGCACTGTAGGGTTTCTATGATTTCTATGATATCTCACTGCTCTGTTCTCTCATTCCATCTTTAGCTCCAATTCTGTTCCAAATATTTATCAATTTTCCATTAAAAGGTGAAAAACTCTTTGCCTCAATCACTTCAGTATTACTGAAAAAAGAGAAGCTTTTTGCCTTGCACTCATCAGGACATTCTGCAAGAATACCAGTGTAAGGGGAAAGAACAATTTATGTATGTTGTTGTCCCCTTACACTGATATTTTTGCAAAGTGTCCTGATGAGTATAAGACAAAAAGCTTTAACATTTCTCTTTTTGCAACAAGACTTGCTTTCTGTACGACCAAACAACTAGCAATTACTTCACATGGTCCATGCGATCAACAGTGCTAAGTGAAGATATTTTTCCTATCCTCTATCTTCAGTTTTCTTAAGTTCCTTTTTAAATGATGACCCCTGGTTAGTGAGCCTTTAATCTCCATTAAGGACGGTCACCTCAGCACCTCACTATACCGCAAGCCCACGGATAACCTCACGATGCTCCAGTTCTCCAGCTTCCACCCTAAACACGTTAAAGAAGCCATCCCCTACGGACAAGCCCTCCGTATACACAGGATCTGCTCAGATGAGGAGGATCGCAACAGACCCCTCCAGATGCTGAAAGATGCACTCATAAGAACAGGATATGGCGCTCGACTCATCGATCGACAGTTCCGACGTGCCACAGCGAAAAACCGCACCGACCACCTCAGAAGACAAACATGGGACATGGTGGACAGAGTACCCTTCGTCGTCCAGTACTTCCCCGGAGCGGAGAAGCTACGGCATCTCCTCCGGAGCCTTCAACATGTCATTGATGAAGACGAACATCTCGCCAAGGCCATCCCCACACCCCCACTTCTTGCCTTCAAACAACTGCACAACCTCAAACAGACCATTGTCCGCAGCAAACTACCCAGCCTTCAGGGGAACAGTGACCACGACACCACACAACCCTGCCACAGCAACCTCTGCAAGATGTGCCGGATCATCGACACGGATGCCATCATCTCACGTGAGAACACCATCCACCAGGTACACGGTACATACTCTTGCAACTCGGCCAACGTTGTCTACCTGATACGCTGCAGGAAAGGATGTCCCGAGGCATGGTACATTGGGGAAACCGTGCAGATGCTGCGACAACAGATGAATCAACACCGCTCGACAATCACCAGGCAAGACTGTTCTCTTCCTGTTGGGGAGCACTTCAGCGGTCACGGGCATTCGGCCTCTGACCTTCGGGGAAGCGTTCTCCAAGGCGGCCTTCACGACACACGACGGCGAAGAGTTGCTGAACAGAAACTGATAGCCAAGTTCCGCACACATGAGGACGGCCTCAATCGGGATATTGGGTGCATGTCACACTATCTGTAATCCCCACAGCTTGCCTGGACTTGCAGAATTTCACTGGCTGTCCTGTCTGGAGACAATACACATCTCTTTAAGCTGTCTTAATGTTCTCTCCACTCACATTGTTTGTACCTTTAAGACTTGATTAGCTGTAAGTATTCGCATTCCAACCATTATTCTGTAAATTGAGTTTGTGTCTTTATATGCCTTGTTTGTGAACAGAATTCCCACTCACCTGAAGAAGGAGCTTAAGGCTCCGAAAGCTTGTGGCTTTTGCTACTAAATAAACCTGTTGGACTTTAACCTGGTTTTGTTAAACTTCTTACTAGTGAGCCTTTAGTCAGTGAAAACAGTCTTTCCCTACTTTTTATCAAAAGCTTCACAATTTTAAGGACTTTTATTAAATCTCCTCTTAGCTATCTCTTCTGCTTTAGAAATGGTCCCAGTATCTCAAGCTGATCCTTAAAAAAGCAGTTTGCTGTTCCTGGTATTGAGTTGTTTTGGTGCTTACTAGGTAGCTTTTGAAGGGCAATTGAGAAAGGCACCCAGAGTATTACAGTATTTAGTCATTAAAATATTGATTATCATTGATTATCCTATTTAACATTCACTGGAATCTACCTATATTTATCAGTGATTACAACTGAATTGAAAATTGCTCTTAAAATATTTTCACACTTAGTTTTATTAAATGTACCATACACAGATCAATAATTTCTCTTTGTAGTGAACTTCTGATCACAGCTGTATTTTAAAACAGGGACAATAACCTGGTAGTGTTTCCACACACAATTTGTTGTAGGTCAATTGTTAGCACTTTTTGCCCCCACCCCCCAAGATTTGAACACAACAATCCAGGCTGACAGTCCTGTGCAACACTGTCAAAAGTACTGTCATTCAGATGAAACATTAAACTAAGTCTCATCTCTTTATGTAGTATTCTCATTGTTGAAGGGTTGCTAATCACTGCTCATGCCATGTTATCACTATGGGACAAGGAAAGGAAGCAGAACTACTGCAATCAGTACAGGGATTGAACCTGCATGATCATTAATGATATTATGATATTAATGACATTATCCTGCACCACACTCCAGCCAACTCAGCTAACCAACTTCCTCTCAGGAGGGATCCAATAACCCCATTTTGAAAAAGAACAAGGGGATTATGGTATTCTGGCCAATAATCCCCCCCCCCCCCCGCCCCCCACCCACCCCAAGAAATTATCAGGTCGTTATCACATTGCCATTTGTGGGGTCTTGTGCAATTAACTGTTGCCTTTCCTACATTACAACAGTAGCAACATATCAAAGATACTTCAAAGTCTGTGAAGCACTTTGGGATGTCAGTGGTGCTGAAAGGCACTAGATAAATACAAGTATTTGCTTTTCTTAAGGGTAAAATACTGCGGATGCTGGAATTTGAAACAAAAACAGAAAATGCTGGAAAACCGTAGCGGGTCTGACAGCATCTGAGGAGAGAGAATAGAGCTAATGTTTCGAGTCAGGATTATCCAGATTTGAAACGTTCTCTCTCTATAGATGCTGTCAGACCTGCTGGGATTTCCCACCATTTTCTGTTTTTGTTGGCTTTTCTTAAGATGCATTGACCGAGTCCTGAATCAACCAATTGTCATTCATCTAAATTTTAATTTAAAAAAATCAGTGGAAGTACAGATCTATAACTTAGGAACTTAAATAAATAGTTATAATAAACAATACTTAAAATATTTAGAAGCACTTGCACAAATACTGCAATTTTGCATGGTTAAGTCTTACGTAATATTAACAAAGTAAATATTTTAAATGTCATCAAGGATGGGGCAAATAAATCAAAAACCGAGTATAAATAACAATGAACAGTGTAAACAATATTCTCCAAACAACTGCTGATAATTCTCTAACAACTTCAGCTTTACAGTATTGTTCAGTGCCGTGCCTTGATACAACTTCATTTGTTTTGTAGAATAAGCTTCATACTTTCTGGTGAACGATTGACCAAATCTTGAACGACAAGATTCATACACAGAAGGCATTGCTGCCGTGCGCTCAATTACATTTTCAAGAGTTTTCATCAAGGCTGGAATTGTCAGGAAGACAATTCCGGTCACTGTGTGTGTGTGATTCCAAAGCAAGCGAGCAAACCCAGCAATTGGATTCATGGTCAATGCAAGCGAATGGAGCTCAGCACAATTTAATCCTCAATTTCGAACGTACACAAGAGATTGAACGACTTCGGGGTGTAATGGAAAGGAAGAATTGTCAATGGGCTTGATTAGACCAAACCTTGTCACCGTTCTTCCCCCCGGAATTACACCGACTTGTGAGCCCCTTTTGGTAGTTAGATAGATATATAAATTAATAGATAGATAACTAAATAAGAACATCGGTGCCTTAAAAAATCTAAGTCCCTGTGCTACCGAATTCCGGGATGAACCGAATGGCTCGCGCTGTTTTCTCAATGAATCGAGTGAAATCCCGAAGAATGATATACACTGTCATCTGCCGGTCCCAATCTCTGCCTGACACCAGCTCAGAGGCAGATCCCTCCAACTCGCTCTCAGCAAGGCCAGTGCTGCCAAACTCAGCGTTTATCTGAAATAAAAAGAAACAGAACAGTTAGTGACTAAAAATAAAATGCTGCGGATGCTGGAAATCTGAAATAAAAGCAGTTCTGTCCAAGGGTCATTTAGATCCAAAACGCTGACTCCCCGCACCCCCCCCCCCCCCCCCCACCACACACACACACACACACACATTTGCTGCCAGACCCACTATCGAGTTTATCCATCATTTTCTGTTTGTAGACCTGTTAGTGACTTGGGTTTTCAGATTGAGTATATTCACAGAAGCTACTTTAGTAACTGTTTCCATTTACACCAACCTGGTTTATCACCAACTCAGCCAGGCGCTGGGTGTTGGAACGCATCCAGGTCACTTGATCATTTGAATTCGCGGGAAACGTTTCCACTAATAACAAGAACAGCCTGTACTTCTGAAGGCCAGAGGCAATCGCTTTGAAGCAGGTTTCCTGAATGGAAGAAATACAGACAAATAAGGTGTATGCTTGGCATCTACCAGAAACACAGAACTGTTGGAGCACAGAAGGAGGCCATTTGGCCCATTGTGTGTACACTTGCTCTCGGAATGAGCATTTCACCTGGTACTATTCTCCCCCCGCCCGCCCCCCCTCTCCCCTAGCCCAGCAGATTGAATCTTTTCAAATAATCATCTAATTCTCTCTTGAATACCTCGATTGAACCTGCCTCCACGACATTCTCAGGCAATACATTCCAGACCCAAATCTGGCTGTGCGAAAAAGCTCTTTTCTTCCATATCGCTTTTGCTTATTTGACCTATTACCTTAAATCTGTGCTCTCTGGTTCTCCATCCTTCTACAAGCACAAACAGTTTCTCCTATCTGCTCTGTCCAAACCTCTCATGATTTTGAATATCTCTGTCAAATCTCCTATCAGCCTTCTTTTCTTTGGGAAAAGAGTCCCAATTTCTCCAATCTAGCATCATAACTGAAGTTCATCATCCCTGGAACCAATCTCATGAATCTCTTCCACACTTTCCCCAATGCCTTCACATTCTTCCTAAAATGCAGCGTCCAGAAGCTGAGGCTGAACTAGTGTCTTATACAAGTTCAGCAGAACCTTCTTGCTCTTGTACCATGTGCCCCTGTTCATGAAGCCTAGAATACTGTATGCTGTATGAACTATGGTCTCAACCTGTCCTGCCACCTTCAATGACATATACACCCAGGTCCCTCTACTCCTGCATCCCTTTTAGAATATTATTCTTTCTTTTATGCTAGCTCTTCATGTTCTTCCTACCAAACATATTACCTCATATTTCTCCACATTGAACTTAATCTGCCACCTATCCACCCATTCCATCAACCTATCTATGTCCTTTTGACGTTCAACACTGTCCTCCTCACAGTTTACAACGCTTCCAAGTTTTAGTAACATGTGAACCTTTTAAAATTGTTCCCTGTACCACAAGGTCTAGATCATTATTAATAAAGGTCAAGTCGTCTTAGTCCCAGGTGACCATTGGCTGCTCGAGTCTTCTTATCGGTCTGCATTCTCAATTCTCTTTAGGCTATTTTCTTGTAACCACTGTAAAATTTAGAAGCAAATGAGATTTAAAGCGATGTGGGCTGCTCTATCTCTCTCAATATATATCCACATATCTGGATGTGCCTGTGTGTGTGTGTGTGTGCGTGTGTCATTTGTGATTAACCCAATTTACTCTGAACCTGCTGCTCCCACTCTCTCTCTTACTCACCTTGTGGAAATCATTCCACAAACATCTGTCCTGAGCGCCCAGTTGTGGCAGGTTGAGGTCGTAACTGAGCAGCGAGCTCCAGTCTCCGTCACAGAAGCGGAAAAACTCACACAGCTGGAAGGGAAAGAAAGGTCACATCCTGAATGCAAACCGGCTCCTTCCCCAAGTCTCCCATCACGCTCCTCCCCCCCGCCCCCCGCCCCCCGCCCCGACCCCCCAACCCTCCGCACCTCCAGCCTCAATTTTCAGCCCTTTGCCTCCAGACCCTCACCTGAGTGTTGCGGAGAGCCGCCGCTGTGTTCCGGATCTCCATGGCCAGAGAGGCGCAGGTTGCACAGAGCTGAGTTGCTGCAGGTAAACGCTCCCCCACCGGTAAAGCAGCAACTCCTGCGAACAGCACCAAGAAAACTTGACAGAAACCTGCAGGGAAAAGAGACAGAATGAAATGAGAAATGAAGACTCCTCCAAAATCTCTCGGAAAGGAGATATTGAGCGATAACTGGGGTACAATGTTCACTAACATTGGACAGGTCTCATGTTGAGTAGCTCTTCACCGGAGTTTTGGGCTGAAATCTGTAGCTCTCTGGAAGCCCTTGCCTCGCTATTTATTCATCTCTAGTTTTGCAGAAAATCCAATTAGTAATTTCCTTTAATTTCTTTTCATCTCACACAATCAATTACTCATCTTTTATGATCACTAAAGGTAAATGATACACGTTACTGATCAGGGACTATAAAACAAAAACAAAAAAATGCTGGAGAAACTCAACAGGTCTGACAGCATTTGTGGAGAGAGAATAGAGCCAACCTTTCGAGTCAGGGTGATCTTTCCGGTTATGATGACCTGTCAGACTAAGGATCACCTGACTCGAAACGTTGGCTCTAGTCTCTCTCGATGTGGAGATGCCGGCGTTGGACTGGGGTAAACACAATAAGAAGTCTCACAACACCAGGTTAAAGTCCAACAGGTTTATTTGGTAGCACAAGCCACTACTTTCGGAGCCTCACCTAATGAAGGGGCAGCGCTCCGAAAGCTAATGGCTTGTGCTATCAAATAATCCTGTTGGACATTAACCTGGTGTTGTGAGACTTCTTACTGTAGTCTCTCTCCACAGATGCTGTCAGACCTGCTGAGTTTCTCCAGCATTTTCTGTTTTTGTTCCAGATTACAGCATCTGCAGTATTTTGCCTTGATTCGAGATTATGGCAGATTCAAATAAGATCCAGGTATCATGATATCACTCTGATTCCCAAGATTTAAAAAAATGTATTTATTAGTTACAAGTAGTCTGACATTAACATTGCAATGAAATTACTGTGAAAATCCCCTAGTCGCCACACTCCGGCACCTGTTCGGGTACACTGACGGAGAATTCAGCATGGCCAATCCACATAATGTGCACATCTTTGGACTGTGGGTGGAAACCGGAGCACCCAGGGGAAACCCACGCAGATATGGGGAGAATGTGCAGACTCCACACAGGCAGTGGCCCAAGCTGGGAATCGAACCCGGGTCCTTGGTGCTGTGAGAAATCATTGTGCAACCATGCCACCCCTGTAACAATTGAGTTGCATAGAAAAATAAGTCCTATCTAAAAAAAACGATAGCTTGAAAATAATTTATTAAACAAAAGAAAAATATAACAATTCTCTGAAAGTATTTCAAGAACGCATCTGGTTATTACCTTCCATGGATCACATTTCCAATATAAAAATAAACTACTGCTTCCTGAATTTTTATTCATTTTGGGTCCATTTTGTACTGAAAGCAAGTTTCAGTCTAACCTGTACTCTCATAATTACAGAATTGTTACAGTGCAGAATGAGGCCATCCGGTCCATCGCATCTGCACCGGCTCTCCAAATGGGCATCATGACATGGTGCCATTCTCTTGCTTTTTCCCTGTACCCCTGCACATTGTCTATATTCAAGTAATCACTTAATGTCCTCTTGAATGCCTCAATTGAACTTGCCTCCACCACACTTCCAGGCAATGCATTCCAGGCCTGACCCACTCGCTGTGTGAAAGGTTTTTTTTCTCACATCACTTTTCCTTCTTTTGCAAATCACCTTAAATCAGTGCCTTCTCATTTTTGATCATTTTATGAGCGAGAACAGTATCTCCCTATCTACTCTGTCCAGTCCACTCATGATTTTGAACAGCTCTTTCAAATTTCCTCTCAGCCTTCTCTCTCTAAGGAGAACAGTCCAAACATCTCCAATCTATCTACATAACTGAAGTTTTTTATCCCTGGAAACATTCTTGTAAACCTCTTCCTCATTCTTTCCAATGTGTTCACATTCTTCCTATAAGGCGGTGCCCAGACTGCACACAATACTCCAGCTGAGGTTTAACTAGTGTCTTGTATAAATTCAGCATAACCTCCTTGTTTTTGTACTCTATGCCCCTATTTATAATGCCCAGAATACTATGTGAGGGGTTCTCCCAAAAAATTCTAAGTGTCGAATTTGCATAAAAACTGGAGTAATTCCCATTTGGTTTTTTCAGCAGGATTTTCAAAATGTATCTCCTTCACTCTGTGCACTGCAGAGTGTCCTAGCATGAATCTCACGAAAAATCAGTGGGCGGGGCCTTTTCCTGCTGGAGGGGGCGGCAGCATTGCGCTGAGTGGCCACTGCACATGCGCCAATCTGTCGGCGCTGAGATCGGCGCATGCGCAGTAGCCCCCGCACAGCCGGCCTCCCGATTGCTGGCCAGCCCCGTGACTCTGCATCATTAGCTTACCGACCCCCCATGGCCTGATTGCTGGCCTTCCAAATACATCTGGGCCAGCCTCGACTCACTCCCGGCCCACCTCAATCTACCCCCCTCCCCTTAGCAGTCCTGAATCCGTCCCTCCCGCAGTCCCGATACCCTCCACCAGCAGCCTCAACCCCTCCCAGTCCTGACACCCCTCCCCACAGCCCCGACTCCCTCCTGCAGGCCGAACCCCCCCGTCACCCAATGGCCAGCCCCAATCGCAGGCCTCCCTCTCTGTCGTCGCCAAGTGCAGAGTGGCAGCGGGACCCTCACCCCAACCAATCATCCTCCAGAAGCCCCACCACCAATAGGCCCCATTCCCTCTGGTCGCACCCTCTTGGCACTGCCAAGATGCCTTCAGGCATTACCAATTTGCTCCTTGGGCAGTGCCAGGTGCCAGGCTGGCACTGCCAAGCTGGCAATGCCCAGTGGGCATCCCCCCACATCCGCAACTCCTGGGGTGTCACATTTTCAATTCTCAAGTCCAGTGGCCTTCCCCCCTTCACTCCAGTGGGGTCAGGTCGCCAGCTCCCTGCGAGAGGGGAGCTATTATAAACCCCACTGGAGTGAAATACTCCTGGTGGGGGCGGAGGCTGTAGCGGGCCCAGAGACTTCAGTCCCGGGCCGGCTAATGATATTTAAATTAGCATTTCAATACATTATACAGCTCTGTGCCGATCTCTGGCATGGAGCCGACGGCACTGGAAATCCAGCAGCCAGAGACATGTGGAGGCCGTGGCGCCCAGCCGAAAGCCTGCTACATGGCTTCCGCTTGAGTCTCTGGCCCGCTGCACTGCGGCTGGGAGAATCGTCTCCTATATGTTTTATTAACTGCTCTCTCACCTGTCCTGCCACCTTCAATGATACATGCACATACACATGCTGGTCCCTCTGCTCCAACATTCCTTTTAGAATTTTACCCATAATGTTATATTGTCCCTCCATTTTCTTCATACCAAAATGCATTACCTCACACTTCTCCGCACTGAACTTTATCTACCACCTATCTGCCAACTCCACTAACTTGTCTATGTCCTTTTGAAGTTCTACACTGTCTTCTTCACAGTTTACAACACTTCCAAGTTTTGTATTATTCACTAACTTGGAAACTGTCCCCTGCACACCCAAAACCTGATCATGAATATATATTACGAAAAGCAAGGGTCCCAATACAGACCCCTGGGGAATACTACTACAAACCCTCCTCCAGCCTGAAAAATATCCATTGACCATCTCTCCCTGTTTCCTATTATTCAGCCAATTTTGCATACATGTTGCTACTGTCCCTTTCATTCCATGAGCTGTAACTTTTCAAACAAGTATGTTGTGTGGCAATGTATCAAATGCCTCCTGAATATCCATGTACACCAAATCAAGATGTGGAGATGCCGGCGTTGGACTGGGGTAAACACAGTAAGAAATCTCACAACACCAGGTTGAAGTCCAACAGGTTTATTTGGTAGCAAAAGCCACTGGCTTTCGGAGTGCTGCCCCTTCATCAGGTGAGTGGGATTTCAGTTCACAAACAGGGCATATAAAGACACAAACTCAATTTACAAAATAATGGTTGGAATGCGAGTCTTTACAGATAATCAAGTCTTAAAGGTACAAACAATGTGAGTGGAAAGAGGGTTAAGCACAGGTTAAAGAGATGTGTATTGTCTCCAGCCAGGACAGTTATTGAGATTTTGCAAGTCCAGGCAAGTCGTGGGGGTTACAGATAGTGTGACATGAACCCAAGATCCCGGTTGAGGCTGTCCTCATGTGTGCGGAACTTGGCTATCAGTCTCTGCTCAGCGACTCTGCGTTGTCATGTGTCATGAAGGCCGCTTTGGAGAACGCTTACCCGAAGATCAGAGGCCGAATACCCGTGACCGCTGAAGTGCTCCCCAACAGGAAAAAAACACTCTTGCCTGGTGATTGTCGAGCGGTGTTCATTCATCCAAATCAACAGCATTGCTCTCATCCACGCTTTCTGTTACCTCCTCAAAAAACTCGAGCAAATTATTTGAACACAATTTTCCCTTTAGAAATTTATGCTGACTCTTCTTAATCAATCCAGTTTCCTATGTGGCTACTAATTCTATCCTGAATAATTGCTTCTAGATGTTTGCCTATCACTGATGTTAAACCGACTGGACTGCAATTGTTGGAGCTATCCTTGCATCCTTTTTTTAACAAGGGTGTCACATTTTCAATTCTCAAGTCCTGTGGCACTTCCCGTGAGGTTAGAGAAGGCTGGAAGATTATGGCAGTGCCCCACAATTTCCATTCTCACTTCCTTCAATATCCTTGGATGCATCTCATCCAGTCCTTGTGCCTCGTCAACTTTCAGTGCAGATAGTCTATTCAACACTTCCCCCTCATCAATTTTGAACACTTCCAGGGGCAGAATCTCCTCGACTGGTGCCATGTCCATCTACCTTCTTGATAAAGACAGATGCAAAGTATTCATTTTAATGTCTCAGCCATGCCCCCTGCCTCCATGTGCAAATTCCCATTTAGGTCCCTATTCGACCCTATTCTTCATTTTACCACCCTTTTACAATTATATGCCTATGGAAGACTTTGGGATTCCCCTTTATGTTGGCTGCCAGCCTTTTCTCATAATCTCTCTTCACTGCTCTAATTGTGCATTTTCATCTCCCCTCCTGAACCTTCTGTATTCCTCTTGGTTTTCAACTGTATTTTCAACCTGACCCCTGTTATAAGTACAGTTTTCTTACCATAATTTCTATCTCCAGAGGGATCTGGGTGTACAGGTACACAGGTCTGGAAGTGGCAACACAGGCAGAGAAGATTGTCAAGAAGGCACACGGCATGCTTGCCTTCATTGGCCGGGGCATTGAGTTTAAAAATTGATAAGTCATGTTGCGGCTTTATAGAACCTTAGTTAGGCCGCACATGAAGTATAGTGTTCAATTCTGGTCGCCTCACTACCAAAAGGGCGTGGAGGCTTTGGAGAGGGCATAGAAAAGATTTACCAGAATGTTGCCTGGCATTAGCTATGAGGAGATGTTGGAGAAACTTGCTTTGGTTTCACTGGAATGACGGAGGTTGAGGGGCGACCTGATAGAAGTCTACAAGATTATGAGGGGCAAGGACAGAGTGGATAGTCAGAAGATTTTTCCCAGGTGGAAGAGTCAATTACTAGGGGGCATAGGTTTAAGGTGCAAGGGGCAAGGTTTAAAGTAGATATAAGAGGCATGTTTTTTACACACAGGGTGGTGAGTGCCTGGAACTCGCTGCTGGGGGAGGTAGTGGAAGCGGATACGGTAGTGACTTTTAAGGAGCGTCTTGACAAATACATGAATAGGATGGGAATAGAGGGATATGGTCCCCAGAAGAGTAGGGGGTTTTAGTTCAGTCGGGCAGCTTGGTCGGTGCAGGCTTGGAGAACCGAAGGGCCTGTTCCTGTGCTGTAATTTTCTTTGTTCTTTGTATTTGGATTTGGATGAAAAAGGAGATAGGATTTCATCTGATATGTTTTCCTTACATTTTACTATTAAGTGTGTCAGGATGATTTCTGTTTTGCAGTTAGCCCATTATTCAGCTATAGTTTTTCCCGCCAATCTTTCATTCCAGTCAAACCTGCTCAGCTCTGTTCTTGCCCCATTGAATCAGCTCCTCCCCAGTTAATCATTTTACTCTGGATTTCCTATTTTCTATTTTTATGATCATCCTAAAACTTACAATACAACGATCACTGTCTCCTAAATGTTCCCCCACTGACACTTGATCTACCTGCCCAACTCATTTCCAAGAACTAGGTCCAACAGTGCATCCTTTCTTGTTGGACTGGACACACACTGGTGTATAAACAATTCCTGGATACAATTTAGGAACTTTTGCCCCTCTCTGCCTTACACACTACCACTGTCCCAGTCTATATTCGGCAATCAAAGTCCCCCATTCAATACTGCTCTACAATGTTTGCATCTCTCTGTTATTCCCTTCAACTTTGTTTTTCTATATCTTTCCCACTTGTTGACAACCGACAGAAAACACTGAGCAACATAATTGCACCCTTTTTGTTCCTTAGCTCCAGCAAAATTGATTCTGTTCTTAAGTCTGCTGGAACATCCTCTTTCTCCAACACTCCAATGCTCTCTCTAACCAATACCGCCACCTCTCCTGCTTTCCTTCCTTTCCTATCTTTTCTGAACACAGTGTGCCTAGTAATATTTAACAACCAGTTTTCTCCTTCCTTGAGCCAGGCCTCTGTTATCACAACATTGTGGGCGTAATCCTCCCAAAGAAATTCTATGTATTGAATTCACGTGAAAACTGGAGTAATTCACCCTGTTTTTTTTCAGTGGGAGTTCAGAGAAGAACCTCCCACACACTGTGCACTGCAAAGGCCACCAGTGTGAATATCATTACATTTCAGGGGGCAGGGCCTATTCCCACTGGAGAGGGTGAAATCAGTGCGCTGAGCGGGCTACTGTGCATTTGCCGATCTGTCTCTGCCGAAATCAGCGCATCAGAGTGGCCCCGCACTGATGGCCTCTCAATTGCTGGCCAGCTCAATCGCTGACCAGCCCCACGACCCCCACAATGAAGGCTCTCTGTCCCCTCCATGGTCTGATCACTGGCCTCCCCCACAAGGAACTCTGTCCCAGTTCTGTTCAGATGCAACGCATCCTCTTGTACAAGTCTCACCTCCCCAGAGCTAGTCCCAGTGTCCCAGGAATCTAAAGCCCTCCCTCCTGCACCATTTTTCCAGCCATGCATTAATCTGTCTTATCCTCCTATTCCTGTATTCACTTTCACATTGCATTGGGAGTAATCCAGAGATTACTGCATTTGAGGTTCTGCTTGCAAAGTTTCTGCCTAGCTCCTTAAATTCTGATTGCAGGACCTCACTCCCCTTCCTAATTAAGTCATTAGTACCAATTTGCACCGCAACCTTTGGCTGTTCACCCTCTCCCAGAAAAATGTTCTACAGCCGTTCTATGACATCTTGACCCTGGCATCAGGGAGGCAACATACCATCCTGGAATCATGTCTATGGCCACAAAAATGCCTGTCTGTTCCCCTAATGGACGAGTCCCCTATGACAATTGTTTTTCTATCTTCTTCCTCCCCTCACGTACAGCCAAGTTGCTAGTGGTGTCAGAAACCTGGCTCTGACTTCACTCCTCTGAGGAACCAGCATTCTCACCAGCCTCCAAAACAGAAAACTGATTTCTGAGCTGGACTCTAGGGGTCTCCTGCTTTTCTTGCCTCATTTGTTCCGACTGCCCATTGGTCACCCATTCCCTCTCTTCCTCCAAGTCCTTTATTGCGTTGTGACCATCTCTCTGAGAATGCCATCCAGGTAGCTCTCACCTCATGGTTGCACCACAGTGACTCCAGTCACCGTTCGAGCTCTGAAATTCAGAGCTCAAGTTTCTGCAGTTGGCAACACTTCCTGTACATATGGTTTTCTGAGACTCTGGTATGTTTCTGACTTCACGCAAATGACAGGGCAAGCATTCCACTTGACTGAGCTACCCTGCCATGTCTTAGCTTTGCTTCTCCTGCATTCACTCTATTCTATTTTAGATTACTTGTATTACCTTACTATGTAGGCCCTAACGTTTCCTTATTTCAGCCACTAGTTTTACACACACCTCCCCCTTACACTGAGCACTTACCAGTCAATTGACTTAGTTTCCTGTGACATCATGGCTGCCTTTTTCATCCTTTTCTTTTCCACTGCTTCCTCACAGCAGCTGAAATACTTACCAAATAACTAACCTCTGCTGTAGCAGGGCAAGACCACTTTCTGAGGATGAAAAAGTTAGAAAGCAAAAAAGCAAAAGAACATCTCTTCTCCTCTGCACCGAATTCCCACTTTGCTCCTAATTCCCATATGTACTGACCAGGACTGTCTCTTACTCAGCTGATGTCTCTCCCAGTGCTCATGTGCCCACTTACTGATCTTTTTATTATATATGTTGTTACTGCAACGTTATTGATAATACTCTTTTCTTCAGTGGTGTGAATGATTTATGTGTGATTAAACCCAGAAACACAATGACATCTTCAAAACCCACAAACATTTTCGGTAATATTGCCAAATTGCTTCATAATTATAATATGATTGTATCATGCTCAGCTTTGTTCTCCATTTCTTAACCTGCCCTTTATTGCTTTTTAATTGTGACAAGGTAACTTTATATTTTAAAATGCTTTATTATCATAGAAAAGATAACTAAACGTCTAAAAGGTGTGCTGGTTAGGGGCATTGGCCACGACCAAATTCTCCCTCAGTGTACCCGAACAGGCGCCGGAGAGTGGCGACTAGGGGATTTTCACAGTAACTTCATTGCAGTGTTAACGTAAGCCTACTTGTGACAAATTAATAAACTTAAACTTTAATTTTATTGAACAGGTCATTGGTTTTTTGAACTGGAGGTTAAGTTTGTGCAGCATATTAATTGTTCTTACGCTTCTGTGCGTCTCTGAGCTGAGACTAATTGGACAAGTGACTCCTGTTCTTCTTGACTTTAGGGCCAGCGTAAAATGACCTTAGCTTCCATCTGTTTCCAAATTGCTATTTGCTTGCAACAATAACAACCTGCAATAATTTTCTGGCATTAAAGTGACGATCTCACCAGGATACATAACAATTGCTCTTTTGAAATTGAGACAGGTTAACAAACATGGTGGTCTATTACCCATTTCACAATTGTCACAAAATCATAAATATGTTCTTTGTACTCGTATTTGCAGTTGAGTAAAATAGTGAACAAGGTAAATATTCCTTAATTATTGTAGGAACAGAAGGACCTTGACCTTCATTCAGGCCTGTTCTAAACCTGACCAGGAGTAAGAAATGTACTATTCTGCTTTATTGCCATACCACTATTTAATGAATGCAGCATTTCATTGTTGAATTGAAGGGGCTGGAAGTCAAAACAAGGATAATTGCAAAATATAAGCAATACAGCATCAATGGACAATGTAATGGCTGGTGAATCTCAGGTGAGTTAACAATATCTTTGTGTGCTGTTAATGTAAATAAAACCAGCCTCCATCAATCTGTCTGAACTTGCTATGACATTGAACAATTTTATCCTCTGAACTTCACCCACCTCTTCCAAATGAAAGGTGTTGCAATGGGAACCAAAATAAGTCCAAGCTAAAGCTAGAATAAGAGCAAAATACTACCGATGCTGGAAATCTAAAATGAAAACAGAAAAAGCTGGAAAAACTCAGCAGGTCTGGCAGCATCTGCGGAGAGAGAAACAGAGTTAACGGTGGAGTTCTCCCAAAAGAATTCTAAGTGTCAAATTTGCGTGAAAATTGGAGTAAAGGCATATGGCATGCTTGCCTTTATAGGACAGGGCATAGAGTATAAAAGTTGGGGTCTGATGTTGCAGTTGTATAGAACGTTGGTTCGGCCGCATTTGGAATACTGCGCCCAGTTCTGGTCGCCACACTACCAGAAGGACGTGGAGGCTTTAGAGAGAGTGCAGAGGAGGTTTACCATGATGTTGCCTGGTATGGAAGGGCTTAGTTATGAGAAAAGATTGGGTAAACTGGGGTTGTTCTCACTGGAAAGACGGAGGATGAGGGGTGACCTAATAGAGGTGTATAAAATTATGAAAGGCATGTTGTTCCTCTGTTTAAGAAAGGGAATAGAAATGACCCTGGTAATTATAGACCGGTTAGTCTTACTTCGGTGGTTGGTAAATTGATGGAAAGGGTCCTTAGGGATGGGATTTACGACCATTTAGAAAGATGCGGATTAATCCGAGATAGTCAGCACGGATTCGTGAAGGGCAAGTCGTGCCTCACAAATTTGATAGAATTTTTTGAGGAGGTAACTAAGTGTGTTGATGAAGGTAGGGCAGTTGATGTCATATACATGGATTTTAGTAAGGCGTTTGATAAGGTCCCCCATGGTCGGCTTATGATGAAAGTGAGGAGGTGTGGGATAGAAGGAAAGTTGGCCGATTGGATAGGTAACTGGCTGTCTGACCGAAGACAGAGGGTGGTGGTCGATGGAAAATTTTCGGATTGGAGGCAGGTTGCTAGCGGTGTGCCGCAGGGATCAGTGCTTGGTCCTCTGCTCTTTGTGATTTTTATTAATGACTTAGAGGAGGGGGCTGAAGGGTGGATCAGTAAATTTGCTGATGACACCAAGATTGGTGGAGTAGTGGATGAGGTGGAGGGCTGTTGTAGGCTGCAAAGAGACATAGATAGGATGCAAAGCTGGGCTGAAAAATGGCAAATGGAGTTTAACCCTGATAAATGTGAGGTGATTCATTTTGGTAGGTCTAATTTAAATGTGGATTACAGGGTCAAAGGTAGGGTTCTGAAGACTGTGGAGGAACAGAGAGATCTTGGGGTCCATATCCACAGATCTCTAAAGGTTGCCACTCAAGTGGATAGAGCTGTGAAGAAGGCCTATAGTGTGTTAGCTTTTATTAACGGGGGTTGGAGTTTAAGAGCCGTGGGGTTATGCTGCAACTGTACAGGACCTTGGTGAGATCACATTTGGAATATTGTGTGCAGTTCTGGTCACCTCACTATAAGAAGGATGTGGAAGCGCTGGAAAGAGTGCAGAGGAGATTTACCAGGATGCTGCCTGGTTTGGAGGGTAGGTCATATGAGGAAAGGTTGAGGGAGCTAGGGCTGTTCTCTCTGGAGCGGAGGAGGCTGAGGGGAGACTTAATAGAGGTGTATAAAATGATGAAGGGGATAGATAGAGTGAACGTTCAAAGACTATTTCCTCGGGTGGATGGAGCTATTACAAGGGGGCATAACTATAGGGTTCGTGGTGGGAGATACAGGACAGATATCAGAGGTAGGTTCTTTACGCAGAGAGTGGTTGGGGTGTGGAATGGACTGCCTGCAGTGATAGTGGAGTCGGACACTTTAGAAACATTTAAGCGGTTATTGGATAGGCACATGGAGCACACCAGGATGATAGGGAGTGGGATAGCTTGATCTTGGTTTCAGATAAAGCTCGGCACAACATCGTGGGCCGAAGGGCCTGTTCTGTGCTGTACTGTTCTATGTTCTATGTTCTATGTTCTATAGATAGGGTGAACGGTGGGAAGCTTTTTCCCAGGTCGGTGGTGACGTTTACGAGGGGTCATAGGTTCAAGGTGAGGGGGGGGGAGGTTTAACACGGATATCAGAAGGACGTATTTTACACAGAGGGTGGTGGGGGCCTGGAATGCGCTGACGGGCAAGGTAGTGGAGGCAGACACACTGGGAACGTTTAAGACTTATCTAGATAGCCACATGAACGGAGTGGGAATGGAGGGATACAAAAGAATGGTCTAGTTGGGAACAGGGAGCGGCGCGGGCCAGGAGGGCCGAAGGGCCTGTTCCTGTGCTGTATTGTTCTTTGTTCTTTGTTTGTTCTTGTAAATCACTCTGCTTTTTCCAACGTGTTCCCCGAAATGATTCTACCACACTCTGTGTACTGCAGAGTTCACTAGCGTGATTATCATTAAAAGCCAGAGGATGGGGCTATTCCCTGCGACCAATTCTCCCAGATGAAGCAGCAATTTACTTGCATCTCTGTCCATTGAATATACTGTATTCACCTCTCACAATGCAGTCCCCTCTACATTGGGAAGACCAAATGTAGATTGGATGAGCACTTTGTGGAACACCTCCATTCAGCCTGCAGAATGGCTCCAAGCTTACAACTACCTGTCATTTGAATTCACTTCCCCACTTTTACTCTGACCTCTCTACTCTTCATCTCCTGCAGAGTTCCAGTGAAGTTCAACGTAAATTCGATGAACAGCACCTCATCATCAATTAAAAATGAAGGGCAGGATTTTCCGCTTGCCCCAAAACCGGAAAATCCTGCCCAAGGTCAATGGACCTTTGCATGGTCCGCCCCGCCCGCTACGATTTCTTTGGCAGCCGGAATGGGAAAGTTCCCCCCATAAAGTTTTAAAGTTTATTTATTAGTGTCACAAATAGGCTCACATTAACACTTCAGTGAAGTTACTGTGAAAATCCCTTAACATTGCAATGTTCCAGATCCACTATAAGTTCAACAGTTTCAGATCATAACCCCAGGCCCCATTGTTTTGAATCATAGCTGTTGAAAATGATTCCCATTTACAATTCCTATCGATCCATCTATTGTTTCCTCTGGTCTGATTACTATCTCAGTTTGCTTTGCACCATCATCGCTTGTGCCATTTAATATGGCCCGCTTTCTGCCCTATCACAGACGTTCCTTCTGTTCTGTCCCTCTCTCCTCCCCTTTCCTTCCCTACATATTTGCCTAAACCCTGTTATATCTCTAACTTTCCACCACTCTGAAAAAGGTCATTGACCTAAAACGTTAACTGCATCTCTCTTGCCACTGCTGTTGCCTGACCTGCTGAGCATTTCCAGAATTTGCTGTTTTTGCATCAGATTTCCAGTATTCTGCTTTTCTATTAATGTAACAAAGTGTTAATTTTACAAAGTCACACCGCTAGTGTGGAACCTTGCTCAGTTGGGAAGAAGATATTATGAATCCAGGTGGATGCACGGATTGGCTTTCCATCCTTTGAAATAAATGAATGGAAATTCTTGGGAATTTTGTGTCCAAGTTCCCAATATGCACTTCCGCTGCAGCAGAAATTCATAATATTACCTATCATGTGTTAGCTACTGTATTTACTTTCCCAATCCCATTCCAGTTACTTCCACTTAAAAAGATTACAAATTGGTTTTAAGCTTTATCTTGCATAAAGTTTTGGATGCAAAGTATATTTGAGGTCATCCCTTCTTAATCTTGGATATTTGACTTGTGTGTTATCTTGGAAAAGTAGTAGGTTCTATATTGTTATATTTAACAACTGAGACCTTTGTTGTATTCCGGTTGTGTAGAAATTCCAAGCAAGTAACAGCTTCCCATTGCTCCCTACAGAATACATTCAAATTTTTAATAATTCCTGGAATGATTGATTATTCGAATGCAACACCATAACTATTATGTAAAGCATTAAAGAGAAAATCAAGACATCTTTCCTAACTTTTCTTACAAGGATAATGCATTAACAGTGAGAAAAATACTTTACAAAGTACACTGGAATTGCATTACAGTTCAGTTCGTTAGGTGGCAGCTGTAGCACTGACTCAGCGGTAGCATTTTAGCCTCTGAGTCACACGATTGTGGCTTCAATTTCCATTCCAGAGGTATGAGTCTGTAATCTAAACTGATATTGAGTGGGTGTTGCACTGTTGGGAGTTCTGTCTTTGAAATGAGTTGTTAAAGGCAGTGTCTGCTCTCTCAGGTAGACATAAGAGATTCCCATTGTGCTATTCACCAGAGGAACAGTGGAGTTCTTCCCAATTATCTCTCAGCCAAAACCAGTAAAGCAGATCATTGCCATTTGTTGACCTTGGGAGTGTATTCCTGACAATTGACTGCCGCATTTACTACATTACAATAGTGATTGCACTCCTGAAGTACAAGTACCTTCTTTATTCCATTAACGGTGTGGCATCCACACCAACCCCTGATACCTGGAGAAGCCATATCCTGATCAATGCTCGGTGTTTCTAAGATTCTGCCCAAAATTAAAAATATTGCAACAAATTTAATTGGCAAAAGATGAATATCAATATCAAAAATTTGTTCTGATATTTTTTAGGGATCCAATAAGACAGGCCAAACATTTTCTAATGCATTACTAGTGAAATCAATTTTACAACTTAATCACAGCTCCTGTAAATGTTTAAACATAAATAAGTGTAATAAAATAAAAAAATTAGTCCACTTCTTAAGTATATCGTGTAACAATCTACCTAGCATTGTGGCTACCCAGGTAAACACCACCCCCTCAAGCCCCATCCCCTCTTAGGCACAGGTGGGCAGTGCCAGGGTATCAGGGCACTGCCCAGTCCTGCCCCCAATCACCTTCAATGAGGCTTCAATGACCTCTGGTCCCACCAACAAGACCATCACATTTGCTCCCCATTGGTGGGTCACCATACATGATCCTCGCCGGTGAGGACTTTGACTGGCGAGCAGGTAAGGGCAAGTGAGCCTGGAAGATAGTATCAAGGACTCACTAATTATATTTAAATGAGATAATGAATATTGAAATCAGCTTCGTGTTTTATTTTGTGTTCAGGGTGGCACAGTGGTTAGCACTGCTGCCTCACAGCACCAGGGACCTGGGTTCGATTCCCGGCTTGGGTCACTGTCTGTGTGGAGTTTACACATTCTCCCCGTGCCTGCGTGGGTTTTCTTTGGGTGCTCTGGTTTCCTCCACAGTCCGAAAGACATGCTGGTTAGGTGGATTGGCCATGTTAAATTCTCCCTCAGTATACCTGAACAGTTGCTGGAGTGTGGCGATTAGGGGATTTCCACAGGAACTTCATTGCAGTGTTAATGTAAGCCTACTTGTGACAATAATAAATCAACTTAAAAACGTAAACCTTTTGTGTGTGAAGCCGATTTCACCGGCAAACCCTGATACCTGGAGAAGCCATATCCTGATCAATGCTTGGCGTTTCTAAGATTCTGCCCAAAATTAGAAATATTGCAGTAATATTGCAAATTAGTGCCAGTAACATCGCAAGAGCTGAAAACCTGGGCACAAACCTGATTTTTTTGCCTCTTACCCAATCTTACTGGCTCACCACACCGATTGACAGGTGGTCGAACCGGTAAGATCACCCCCTTAGAAATTTTGGGGACAATTCCACCAATGTCCTTCAAATGAGATATTAAATTGAGGTGCCGTCAGCTCTCTCTGGTAGCTGTGTAATAGTCTTATGTGAAGAAGGGAAAGGAAGTTTTTATGTTGTTCTGGCCAGTATTTATTTCTAAACCAACACCACATTTTTTACTCGTTTATTTTAACACTTTGTGGAATCTTACAGTGCATACATTGACTGCATTTTCACACATCATTATGGCTCCTGCTCTGTTCAGAACCACAAGGATCTACAAAAGGTCGTGAATGTAGCCTAATCCATCACGCCAAACAGCCTCCCATCCATTGACTCTGTCTACACTTCCCGCTGCCTCGAAAAAGCAGCCAGCATAATTAAGGACCCCACGCACCCTGGACATTCTCTCTTCCACCTTCTGCAAAAGTCTGAGATCACGTACCAATGACTCAAAAACAGCTTCTTCCCTGCTACCATCAGACTTTTGAATGGACTTACCTCACATTAAGTTGATCTTTCTCTACACCCCAGCTATGACTGTAACACTACATTCTGCACTCTCTCGTTTCCTTCTCTATGAATGGTATGCTTTGTCTGAATAGCGCACAAGAAACAATACTTTTCACTGTATGTTAATACATGTGGCAATAATAAATCAAATCAAATCAAATCAAAATTCCAATAATGGCTGCACTTCAAGAAGGACTTTATTGGTTGTGAACCTTGTTGGGCCATATGGAGATTGTGAAAGTCCCTACATAAATGTGCATTCCTTATTTTGTTATATTGCCTGCCTGCAAACCTAACCCTGGAATGTTGAAGTGGATTTTAAATCTATGAAGGGAATGTTCAGGAGATTGAACTGATCTAGAAATATAACTGAGAGACCGATGTCTTCACAGGCACGGTATACATCCTGTTGGTGTTGATATCAGTCTGTCAACCACACACGCCTGCCATATAAGCGCTGTGTTTGCAACCACTCATTTCCACCACAGGTAATGTTGTGAGTCAGAATTGGTAACATTTCACACTTACTCACACAGCCTCGGGGCTGCAAGCTAATTCTCTCTTCTCCTCTCCCAAAATCAACAGATATAAGTACACGCAAGAGGATTGTGAAACAATTGTTCCTCGGTTTGTTTAGTTTGAAGTCACTGTCCATCTGGATTCGCTACAAAACAAACGGAGGAAGGGTGGATCAGAAAGTGCAGGACAGTATCTTGTTGATTGAAGGAAGGGACAGATCCAGGGCAGCCTCTGACCAACATCCTGCAACTCAAAAACAGGCATTGCATTCCTCTTCCCAGCTGAAATGGCGCAAGTCAACCTTTCATCTGAGTTGCATTTCCAGTTTAATGGGGCAATTAATCTACTTTAATCTGCTCCCTCTAACCCCAGTAATGTTGTGTTTGTGAACCCAACTCTCCACTCACCTGAGGAAGAAGCAGTGCCCCGAAAGCTCCTGATTCCAAATAAACTTGTTGGACTTTTACCTGGTGTTGTGAGACTTCTTACTGTGTCCACCCCAATCTAACGCCGGCATCTCCACGTTCCAATAATGTCAACCTCTGCCATTTTGTGGCGGGAGCCTTTGAACAAACTGCAACCTTCATGAAATACCTGCTGGTTTAATGCTGTCACTGTCAGGAAGGGGTTTTCGCTTCTCTTTTGAATGTAACTTGTTGATTAATCTGAGGACTGGTGTCAGAGTCTGATCTTAACGCAGGCGAAATGGCAGAGGTTAAACAAAATCTTTTGATGTATTTAACAAGTAGAGACAGAAAAGGAGACGGGGCAGGCTTGTTCTAGATGGATGAGTTAAGAAAGCCCACCAGTGCCTCTACTTTCTCAGAAGGCTAAGGAAATTCAACGTCAGCTGCGAGTCTCACCAATTTTTGCAGATACACTATAGAAAGCATCCTTTTCACATGTATCACAGCTTGGTATGACTCCTGCTCCTACCAAGACCACAAAAAACTACAAAGGGTTTGTGAATGCAGCCCAGTCCATCGCGCAAAGCACCCTCCCATTCATTGACTCTGTCTACACTTCCTGCTGCCTCAGAAAAGTAGCCAGCATAACCAAGGACCCCACGCATCCTAGATATACTCTCTTCCACCTTTTTCCTTCAGGAAACAGATACAAAAGTCTGAGATCTCAAACCTACCGCTCAAGAACAGCTTCTTCCCTGCTGCCATCAGACTTTTGAATGGACCTACCTTATATTGAGTTGATCTTTCTATGACTGTAACACTGCATTCTGCACCCTCTCCTTTCCTTCTCCCCTATGTACTCTATGAACGGCATGCTTTGTCTGTATAGTGTGCAGGAAACAATACTTTTCACTGTATACCAATAAATATGACAATAATAAATCAAATCAAATAGGCGAAGATACTTTTCTCATCTGAGAGGCTCTTGAGAATTCACACATGTTGCAATCCTTGGTCAGACATGAGGGTGGCATGGGGGAGATGTGGTTAGGGAGCAGTAACGTTTTGTTTAAAGTAATTCAAAGTTGAGATGAAAGATACCTGTTTTTGGAGTAAAGCCACAAGATTCCACAGGATTTGAAGAAATGCATTAAACTTAATGACACGAAGTTAGAAAACTAAACCAATCTACACACCACACCACACCACAACTTGTATGTAACATTCAGAATTAACATGCAGTAGACATGAATTAACATACAAACTGTGGTTGAATACCCCACAGTGCATATCAAATGGCAGGTGTAGTCACGATAGATCTCACAGGTTTCTCAGCAACCCAACCAGACGTCAGGGAAACTGGGGCTGGAATCTTACCGCCTGTGGGGCGGTGAGTCTCGCAGAATGGAAATCTCCATTGGCCTCAGGTGGGATTTTACAATCTCGCCTGAGCAAGGTCGTAAAATCCTGCCCTGTGAATCACCACACCTCTTTAAAACTCTGTCTCCTTCACAAGGCAATCCAACTCTGCACTTTAAAAGATCTAGCCTTGGAACTCCCTCAGTCGTGCTCACTTCCAGGTTTTGCTCCTCAGGGCCTCTCCACTGCCAGGAGACAGCTCATCACAACACCACTGCTGCCTGGAGCCTCTTCTCCCTACTACTGAATACAGCCAGTCATGTAGGATTTCTTGAACCCCAACTCTAGGCTCAACAGAGCTATCAACGGCTCCCAAGGAGTTTTTTTAATAAATGTTTTTATTGAGGGTTTTCCATTTTACCATGAGACACAACAAATCCCCAAAATCTAGTGCAGTACAGAGAGAACATCATTCCACATATACATAAAGAAAAGACCAGCAAATACTCTTTCAAACAATTCAGATTATATTATTATAGTTGGCATCTCCTTTTGTACGTATAATGGAAGGATACTAGAAAGAGTGTGGAATCTCAGGATAACAGGATAATGTCACGAGAAGATGGCACCATGGTGCATGATCCCCTCCACAGGATAACAGAAAGCTACACAATATACAGGATCCCTTATGGGGTAAAATACAATCAATTGGGACCTAACTCAGCATCCGAAGACATCCAAGCAATGAAAGGATAACCCAGAAAAAGGGGAACATAAGGATACCACCATCGGTACAAGACATGACGCGGCAGTGTACACTCTCGCATACGGAACCAATGAGCCAAGAACTCTTACACCATGCCAAAACTCGCAATAAAATGCAACACTCCCCTCCAAACATATCAAAGACAACGTTCAGGCCCCACCATCACCGGAAAATTTAAAACATTTTTCACTAAGGAAATTCTACTGACAAGGAGAAGAAAAATCATCAAGACACCCATCAATGGGATTTCTTGGGAGAGATACAATTCTTCTCCTCCTGACAAGATAAGGGAAACCCTCTCGAATAAAAAATAATGAATCAGAGCCTGTATCAGCACCTCACCTACCCAGATAAAGAAAGGAAACCCCAGAGAGAGAGGAACATCAGGGTTAGCCAATAGATGAAAATATGGTCCAGCAGTGTATACTTTAGCAAAAAGAATATCAGGACCAGAGCAGCATAACCTGACAGGAAACAGGATACCGCTAGCCAGGGGAGTCCAAGCCTCAAGGAGGAGGGCAGTCTGGAAGTCCCTATATAAGACCGCTGGGCGGAGGATGACCTACTTCTCCATCCAGCCTAATCCCCAACCAAAGAAAGACTCTAACAATGCTGAAATGAATACTTAGACTCACACTCCAGCCCCGTAACCAACAGGATACTACATCCCCAAGGGAACCAAGTCTCAGGAAGGAGAGTAGTCCAGATGGCCCCTGAAGGGAACATCTCGGGGGAGGTTGACAACTCTGGTGCGGCCGCACTTGGAGTACTGTGTGCAGTTCTGGTCCCCACATTACAGGAAGGATGTGGAGGCTTTGGAGAGGGTGCAGAGGAGGTTTACCAGGATGTTGCCTGGTATGGAGGGGAGATCCTATGAGGAGAGGCTGAGGGATTTGGGATTGTTTTCGCTGGAAAGGCGGCGGCTAAGAGGGGATCTTATTGAAACATATAAGATGATTAGAGGTTTAGATAGGGTGGATAGTGATAGCCTTTTTCCTCTGATGGAGAAATCCAGCACGAGGGGGCATGGCTTTAAATTGAGGGGGGGTAGTTATAGAACCGATGTCAGGGGTAGGTTCTTTACCCAGAGGGTGGTGAGGGATTGGAATGCCCTGCCAGCATCAGTTGTAAATGCGCCTAGTTTGGGGGCGTTTAAGAGATCCGTAGATAGGTTCATGGACGAAAAGAAATTGGTTTAGGTTGGAGGGTCACAGTTTTTTTTTTAACTGGTCGGTGCAACATCGTGGGCCGAAGGGCCTGTTCTGCGCTGTAATGTTCTATGTTCTATGTTCTATGTTCTATGTTCTACTCCCCCACCCAACGTACCCTCCACCTGGATAAACACAGTTACTACTGCCCTAACCTACCCAATCGAGCTAAAGGATCAACGACACACTAGAATAAGGGCCAAAAGGCCAAGGATACTCACATCATTCTTATACATTGAACAAAGTAAAATACCTCTATCTCTAAGCACTTAGGCCCCACAATCAACGAGATTCCACCCATTTCCTTTCAAAGAAACCCTAACAACAGGATGATATGCCCACCATGCATTTCATGAGGCAAGTAATCAAGTAATATATATAGAAAACAAACCCAAAAAAGGTTAGATTTCCAAGGATTAGCCCACCATGCCTGAGTATGCACCAATAAATATTCCCCCCTACTCCAACACCAGAGGTGCCAACAACAGAACAAAAAAAGAAAACAGTCTTTTCCAGGACTCGTGTTCTGTTTGTATCTTCATAGGAGACAAGCAAGGATTCCTTACTCCCAAAGTAACAAAAATACAAAAGAAAAATGCGACACCAATAGTTCTAATGAGGATTTTCCTCACCCACTACGAGGATTTATAAGGCCATGCCAACCACCTCTATACCAAACTACCTACCCACCAACCTGCTGTGATGCTACTCATCTTATCTATAAATAAAGTGAAGGGTGCCAAAAATTATACTCTCTCAGTGTAAATGCAAGGATTACATTGCATAAAAAAAGGTAAACACCTCAAAACCCCCATGTCATACAACCAACTCAGCATGCTCCCAATTGAAAAAGGGAGGCCCGCAAAAGTCCCCAAACAAGGAATCATCTCTGTATTGCAAACATTGAAACCGAAGAATTAGAATTTGACACAGGGTCAGAAGCAGGGTAGGAAGACCTGTGGTGGAAACACCCCGCCCCCCCCCCCTAGTAGTTTTCTTCTGAGATGAACTCTCTCATCAATGTGGAATTGAGGCATCATCTCAGTCCCAACTGCACAGTTTCCAAATGGCTCCCAGGGCTAACAGCAGCACTTGAGCCGCACTGAGCTAGTCACCTTCTTTGTTACCTGTTCATGACTAACTGACTGACTAAATCGACTGACCCTCGAATTGCTCTTCACTGACAATTGAAGTCACCTGGAAACCAATCAAAAGACTCCAAAGGGCCTTACCCTTGTTACTAAGCAGGGACCATTGTAACAGCATTGAAAAATGCTGTACCTTTAAATGACGGCAAGGAAATAGAAAGCTATTTTCTTTTTCTTTTATAGGATATTACAAATTCCTGTTCAGTAATTTTCAGGTAAATCCATTGGGCCATTGTCAGAGCAGGACAGCTCATTCCCACCTCACTAATGTCCTTGTGGGAAGGTATGGGAGTTAAAATGTTCAGATTGAAGTTTCACAGTTTGGAAGTTAAATTGTGCGGAAGTTAAAGTGTTCAAGTTAAAAATTTCATGCTTTCTCTGTACAGCAGTGGAAAATGTTTATCAGCTTACTGACCTTCAAAAGGAGTCAGTCTCTGCTATTTTTTCACAGGCCGCCATAACATTTTCCTTTTTCGGCCCTCACCAGAGGGTGAACAAGACCAGACTTTTTCCATAACAAATACCAAAGGCAAGATATGAGGATATGCTATGCAAATGAAGGATTAGCAGAAATCAATTTTTCACCGAATGAGAAAGGGCAAAAAGCCAAGATTTAATTGGCAAATATGTATGTCAATGAAAGATGTGAAAAATCTCTTGTTCCTGATTTGCTGTAATTGACTATAACGGCTGAGCTGTTTCTCTGTAACCTCAGGACTGCTCCGGTCATCCCATGTTGGCCGTAGAGAATTCTCCTTGTGCACAAGTAATTAAAGACCTTGCATTGGATGCATGGTGTCCAGTGCTGTTTGTGTAAAGAGTCGACTGACTTTAGATTGCTGTTACCCAAAAGAACTCTGACAGTTTTTAGAGGTTCCACGGAGATTGCAAACCCCTGGAATGTCTACATGGGAAGGAAGCGTGGCGCCTCACTGACCAAGGGCTCGGAGACCATGGCTGCCTGATTTTTGGGCATTGAGCCAACTTGACCAGGCGAATGCACACTCTGTCCTGTGTGGACATTACCAGGGTAAGCAGATCAGAGGTGGGGGTTCAACTCCCCTGAGGGTACAGCATAAGGGTTGGGGGTTGGATTCCCTGTATAGGCATTTTTTTCCAGGGTCCAAGTCCCTGGAAAACCGTGGTCCCGATTTGATTGATTACCTAATTCCAAATTCATTCAGATCTTTTTGCTGTTATACCCTTTTCTGCCACATGCTGGCGCTGAGCCAGGTGATCTCACGCAGCTTGAATCGTAAGTGTTTTAACCCTTTGTTTGCCTTTTTCATTAGTCTTGACTGTGTTGTCTGTGTGTCGGTTTTTGTCTGTCTGTGTGTAACCGTGTCTCATGCCGGCAGGATAGAACAGATCCCCTCTTGGATCATGGGAAATTCGTTAGGGAAAGCATATGAGCCTCCTTCCAAGAGAACACCTAGTGTATACATGTATGTGCATTATGGGTAAGAAAGCGTGAGCCACGTTCCGAAATGGATGAAGTGGACACAGGGTCAGGAGAAGCCTTTTGCTCCTGATGGTACCTTTAATAGGGACTGCATTGAGACTTTGGGATGTGTGTTAAGAGTGAAGGAGAAGAAAGGTAAGAGAAATGTGTTGGTCCGCATATTTCCAGTGGCGAATGGAGATGCAGAAGAGTTTGGGTGAGTCCAGGAAAGGGGGTTTAGAGAATGCTAGAAGGTCTGAAGAACTAAGGAATTGTAAGGGAGATGTTAAAGGTAAGATCTTGGTTGCTCAGCGTCCTCACAAACAAACAAAAAAAATCACTTCCTGCTGAACAGGATGATGGGGAGGAAGATTGGTCACCTCCGTATCCTCCTTCACAGTCGAGTCCAGTTGATGCCACTGTTGTCGGTCAAAAAACCTCTGACACTATTAGTGGTTCAAAATGCAGGTTTATTTTCACAATTGTGGGAGAAGTGAGGTTCCTAACAGTGGACCCAGGGCTTCTCTCCGAACACAAGTAAGAACAGAGATTATATATGTCCCTGTTCCCGCCCTCATTACATTGCAATTTTCTGAGATGGCTGTCATTATTCATGGTGAGATTCTTGTTGTTTTAGCAGTATCTTCCTCTGCGCAGTTTGTCCGATCTCCAAGGCCACGATTGTTCATTATTTATATCTATGAAACAACATCACAGGTTTTGCACAAACAAGTTAACTAATCTACATACAGGTTTGAATAATACTTTATATCAGGATAAGATGAATAACGTATGATGAATATATATATGAATCTATGGTGATTCAAAGACAGAAGGCATACATGTCAACTCCATCGTGTTAAACAAAGGTACATAAAAATGGAGGTTGTTTAGCTTAACTCGAGCTGGGTTAATCGCATTTCTTGATAACAAATGGAGACAGAGAAATAGCTGTTTCCTTTATCTGGCACAGACATGAAAAACACCGGACTCTGACAAAAACATGGACTCTGCAGTGTTCTAAACAAAATCACAGAGTTCGGGTCTTAAACGCTTAAGTGTGACAAGGGTCATTAACCCATTCCCGACTGCACCACACAACACCCCCCACCTCCATATGGGTCGACCCTCCCCGCTGATGCCCCTGACTACTATCAGTGGGGATCCCCCCCCCCCCGCCAACCTTGCAGCTGCAGGCCCCTCAGAATTCGTAGCAGCTGCATCCCCAAGAACCCCCATCTCATGTTGAACTAGATCCCAGGCACCCCCCGGACCAGTGCGACAATTGCCCCTCCGTGTCTTTTCTGAACCCTGGGGAACACCCTTAGTTCCCTTAGCTTTTTTTTCCTTGGCATATTTTAATAGTCCGGACTCTAAATGCGCATTGGCATAGGATACATAGCACGGTACAGGAACCTGATAAGGATGTATTATGTGGAGAAGTTTTGCTCGGTGTTCATGAACTGTTTGGGTATATCTCAAAACGCTGGAATGTCAGCGCTTGTAAATATGCTTGCACCGGGCTTGCATCCTGACCTGAAGAAAATGTTGGCAATGACTTGTGTTGGATGGGAGGGAAGACAGGACCTACCCAAGCTTGTTAGAGCCCTCCAGCACTGTGAACGCCAGTTCCAATACCAGAAGCCAAAATCGAGAAGTAAAGTTACAGAAAATGTATCAAAAGCCGGCCAGTTGGGACAGAGGTGGAAGACCCGGGCTGGGGAGAAGGCAATCAGCTGGCCGAGGCAGCGACACAAGTGCCTGTTTCACCTGTGGTCTCCAGGGACACTGGTCCCGGGACTGTATCCAGGGACCTTCAGCCATGCCACACCTACCTCCCCCACCGTCTGCGCCCCCAACAACTCCCTATACCATGCATTTAATTTAGTCATAAATGTCAATATATGTGACTGCTGCTTAAAATATTGTAGAATTCACTTGTATAACTTGCTATGCAATGTTATTCCTGTGATAGCTTTTTTTTTGCTTTTTGCTTGTTTTGATTTTCTTGACCTTGTGAAGCTTCAGTTTTGCTGTATCGTTATCAGTACCCAGTATTGTTTTGGAATGTAATTTCCATTTGCTAGCTGCCAACGAAGTCTGTCTTTATTTTTGCAACAATAACTCTGTAGAGTTTATGCAAATTGTAATTTAAGACAGCTGGTACTTTACTTTGCTGATTACTTTAATTCTTGCGCTCGATGTGTGTAATTTTATCTTTTTCATGTGCGGACATTTCATGTGTGAACAAATGTTTATAACTGCTATTACAGAAAAGACTACAGTCGGGAAAAATCTGCAGTTATTTGGGGGATGGGACTGCTCAGTAAATTGGCTATTCAGATCCCCATGGGAATCATAACTGTATCCTAATCTTAAACATCAAACATAAATACAAAAATAAATAATCAGAGTAATAAATTAGTTTTGAAAATATAAAATCAATTAAATGGAAGACACCAAAATTAAGAGAATGAAATAAATATCTGGTGTACAAAAATAACAAATACAGTGAAATAACACGAGGAACTCCATACAAATGTGATAACATGACAAGTACAAATATTTCAGACAGTCATTTTATTCCTTTTGATGCTCAATATTGAAAGATTGGGAGCAATTTGACTTGTGCCATTTGCCTAAAATGAGCGATTTTGGATTTGCTGCTCATTTTACATCCTTCTCAGAAAGTCAGGAGAGAGGTTTAACTGGTGAACTGTGATCACCCATTTTACACTATCGCTGTAAATTAATTTCATTGAACCTTGGAATTTATTCGGGTACTTGCCACAGTCTTGTTGCTATTGAAATTATAGATAGTGCCAAATTGTGTCACATAGCAAGTAGATTGAGTTATATCTTTTTAGGTGTTAAAATAAGCTACTGCCAATACCATACCAAGAGTTAAACCTAATAGACAACCTTCTTGAGATCATCTGGGATCCGCAACCAGAGCTGTATGGTGTTAATTGTAACTAACTTCAGTTGCCATAGTGCTTATTAGGTTGTGTCAAAAGTTCAGAATGCTACTGCTACAAAGATTCTATCAAATACAGATACAGGTTTATGCATGGATTCCCAACTATGCTGAAATCAACCATCCCCTCCAGGATCTTGCCCTCCCCTCAGCCCCTGACAATGTCCTCTGGGACTCTTTTTTCCCCGGTGAAATGAGGATTACTTAAGAGGAGAGAGGGAGAGAGAGCAGCCAAAGGCCGGCACTGGATTGAACATCTCAAAACACAGTCTGGATCGAACTAACTAAACATTGATCTGTGTCTACAATAACTGAATACTTTTCTTATATTGTTGAAATTTGCACGCAGGCCATGAGCAAGCTTGTTTACCTTACATTGTACTTCCAAAGAATGCAGCTAAATTCCTAGGCTGGACCCAGAATTCCAGGTTGATGTGGCCAAATTCGCTTAAGTTAGCTTAAAGCATAGCACAATTAGTTACATTAGGCAGAAATGCCTGGATTCAAGTCCAGAGTGCTAGATGAACCTTTTGGCTGGGCAAATCATACAGAGGATCCCACAATCCCTCCTTGAAACAGAGGCCGCTGTAGCCTCTGTACCTATATTAGTGCCACTAAACTATGACAAGCCTTTTAACCTATAATGTCCACAAGTAAAATTGGTGCTCCCAGGCCGTACCCACCCAATTTCACAGGGTGGGATCCTACTATAGCACTCCTGCCCTGGCTTGCCCGCATGTTACATTAGTTTACCCGTGCGGGCAAAGGGGGGATGATCAGGATAGTGCAGCAGTTGTGGTTCGCACCAGGATTTTCCACCTTGGCAGGAAAAGTTGCTGCTCGATGCCTACTCTGCCATAATAATAACCCTGGAAAGATGCCACCAGTGGCTGCAGCAGCAGGTCCACACCATGGGGCTCTTTTGTGCAGCTATAAATGGACTTGATACAAATGCCCAAATGTGCTTGTTGTTGTATGTTTATTTTCACGATGGATAGAAGCATGTCCAACTAGAAAGAATGACGCTGTTTTAAAAAATTTTTTTAAAATACTTTTCCAATTCAATCAAATCAAATCCAATTCAGAGTCTCAACAAGTTGAGACAATTCCGATCCAGGCTGACAAGACAGGGCAGGCGACTAAACCACCCTGTCCCGGGCCTGATCTACATGAGTCAAGCTGATTGGAGAAGGGGGAGGATCCTCCTCCAAGACTTGAGCTCATTTGCATCTTAGCCAAAAGGCCGAGATGCCGCTTTTAAAAATTGCTTCATATGAAACATATGAAGCCTCAGCGTAACCTCATGACCTCAACCAAGTGCAGATCCGATACTACACTTGATCTTAGCCAAAGGCCGAATGACGCTGTTACTGTAGCTAAGTTGCTGTTATGTGAATATGTTCCTTGATTCGGGATTCCCGAGACACTGTCTAGTGACAATGGCCCCCACTTTACGGGGAAAGTGAGACAGGAATTATTGAAAGCATTACAATGCAGACACCACCTTTCCTGCCTCTACCATCCCCAGTATATGAGTGCAGTTGAGAGGCAAAATGGGATACTAAAAAATAAGCTGGTCAAATTGTGTGAGGAAACAGACTTGAAATGGCCTGAAGCCCTACCCCTGGCCCTCATGGTCATGCGCTCCCATCCCAATCGTACCACCTCTTTGACACCTTATGAGATTGTAATGGGACGTCCTACGTGCTTACCTATTTCCCCACCCCTCTCTATTAAACAAACGAATATCCATTCCATGGATGAAGGAATGATGGACTATTGCATAGCTCTAACCAACTCTCTTAAAGGTTTGCATTCCCAGGTCGTCGAAGCTCAGAAGCAAGTCACCACTGAGGGCTGCCATACTTACCAAGCAGGAGACTAAGTCTTCGTTAAGACCTTCCGAAGAAAGCATTGCCTGGAACCTTGGTGGGAGGGACCTTGCCATGTCCTGCTGACAACTCACATAGTAAGAGTTTTAACAACACCGGGTTAAAGTCCAACAGGTTTATTTGGTAGTAAATACCATTAGCTTTCGGAGCGCTGCTCCTTCGTCAGATGGAATGGAAATGTGCTCTCAAACAGGGCATAGAGACACAAAATCAAGTTATAGAATACTGATTAGAATGCGAATCCATACAACCAACCAGATCTTAAAGATACAGACAATGTGGGTGGAGGGAGCATTAAGCACAGGTTAAAGAGATGTGTATTGTCTCCAGACAGGACAGCCTGCAAGTCCAGGGGGCAAGCTGTGGGGGTTACAACTCACATAGCCATGGAGGTGGAAGGGGAACCTTTGTGGATATATGTGACCCACAGCAAACGGGCACTCTCAAAAGAAGAAACTTGAACAAGGACTTGATACTGTTTGAAATGTGGATTTTTTGATTGTCATTGGTTGTACTGCCCTTTGCAGAGGCGTGGATTAGCAATTCCGCGATTTGAAGCATGCAGGCTGTCGCTTCACAGGGCAACCAGACCCATTGCTGGATCTGTACTCACCTCCCTGCCACCCCCGCCTCATCAGAAATGCATTTTTTTGCTCCCCCCTTCAAACCTTGAGTGGTCTGCGGAAGCCACGGTGATCTTCATCCAACAGGCACCTACCTGGAGGCAACAGCCTACCCCTGTGGCCATTAAGAGACCGGCATGGCTGTGTGTTAGGAGGAACTATACCCATGGGGACATTTGGGTGGGTGATCTTCCTTTGAACTCCTGTATTTACCTTGCTGATTATGACTACTGGGAAGCCTGGTTTCGCTTTCACAATCTGTCTGGTCCCATGACATCCTGTTGGGATTGCACGACTAACAACCCCTCATGCATTGCTCAGGCCCCCACATCCGAGACCAAACTCCACCACACCAAGGGTGAGTGTGATTGCCAGAGGTCATACGACCTCACCCTCAATGGTCTCGTTACCGTCTGGCCTTCTGACGGCATCTATCCCAAGGGATCAGGGCCTTGTAACCATGCGGATCAGTCCAGGTGTGCAGACCAAGTAGCCCTAAGGGCTCTACGTCTCAGTCAGACTTGTCATATCCATTGGGTGCCCAGGAGAAATCTCCCCATACCCAGTATTGGCTCACCTTTTGCCTAAACTTCACATTCTGGTACCCGACCCTTGTTCGCAATAGCTCATTCTGGCTTTGTGGGGATGGAGCCTACAAGACCCTCCCCATTGATTGGGCTGGCACCTGCACCATAGGTCACATGATCCACGAGGCCTTTGGGGTCAAGCACCTATCCATCCACTCCCTCTACAACCATCTATGGTTCATGAGGCGTCAGGCAAGGTCAGTTCCGAACCCGCTAGTCACCCGTACCACCGGCTTCCACCAGTTTGTCTGTGCCCTCCTCCCAGGTCTTGGGGTCTCAGAATTAGAAAAGGCCATTATTAATATTTCTGCTACTATGGAAAAATTGAGAATAGTACCGTAGACACTGTTCAGGGCCTGCAGTTGGAGATTCAGTCCCTTTCTAAAGTGGTGCTACAGAACCGCATGGCCCTCAATCTTCTGGCAGCAGCGCAGGGGGGAGTGTGCGCGGCAGTCAATGAGACATGCTGTTTTTACATTAATGAGGATCGTAGGATCGAGACAGATGTACATACCATTCAGGAGCAGGTGCGTCTTTTGCACTCAGTTGCTCAGGACAACTCTTTGACTGGTGGAGCTGGCTCCCTAGCCTTGGCGGGTGGGTTGGGGCTTTCTCAGGCCCTTTTCAAAAACCTTATTATAGACCTGGCCTTGCTCATTGCCTTGTATGTGGTTATTCAGCTTGTCTCTTGCTGCATCCGTTCTATCTGTCGCCCTCGTTCTTTTGTCCACAGCCCAGCCCCCCATCTCCTTCCAGTCCTCCCAGTCTACGAACCAACCAAGGAAGAATTTCAAAAGCCGATGCGCATAGACGTAGAAATCATGGAGGACCGATAAGGTTGTCCTTAGAGGACAAAAAGGAGGGAAGTGTGGAAGTTAAAATGTTCAGATTGAAGTTTCATAGTTTGGAAGTTAAATTGTGCGGAAGTTATAGTTTTCAAATTAAAAATTTCATGCTTTCTCTGTACAGCAGTGGAAAATGTTTATCAGCTTACTGACCTTCAAAAGGAGTCAGTCTCTGCTATTTTTTCACAGGCCCCATAACATTTTCCTTTTTCGGCCCTCACCAGAGGGTGAACAAGACCTGATTTTTTTCCATAACAAATACCAAAGGCAAGATATGAGGTTATGCTATGCAAATGAAGGATTAGCAGAAATCAATTTTTCATCGAATGAGAAAGGGCAAAAAGCCAAGATTTAATTGGCAAATATGTATGTCAATGAAAGATGTGAAAAATCTCTTGTTCCTGATTTGATGTAAGTGACTATAACGGCTGAGCTGTTTCTCTGTAACCTCAGGACTGCTCCGGTCATCCCATGTTGGCCGCAGAGAGTTCTCCTTGTGCACAAGTAATTAAAGACCTTGCATTGGATGCATGGTGTCCAGCGCTTTTTGTGTAAAGAGTCGATTGAGTGCCTTTAGATTGCTGTTACCCAAGAGAACTCTGACAAAGGGAATCTACTGCTCTTGTCTTCTGTGGTCGACATGTGGGGCCAGATCCACAGCAATGTAATTGACTCTTAACTGCTCTCAGAAATGGCCAAGCAAGCCACTCAACGAATATAATCGCTGCCAACGTCTAATAGCAATAAAGCTTTATTGGGCCATCCTGCATCCACCGAGACATTGGACGTGACAAAGAAATGACCAGCCCAGATGACAGTGAAAAGTTCACCTCACTAAAACTCGGGAATCTGTGCTAAAATTGGGACAAGGTGAATCAAACAATGGGCGAATATTGCCATACTCATAGAACTGGATCATTTAGCCAATGTCCCAGACTCCTCCATCACCATCTCTGGGTAGGTCCTGTCCCATCTGTAGGACAGACCCACCAGAGATGGCAACAGTGTTATGCAGTCAGTCGTGAGTCTAACCATCTCTCCTTGACATTCAATGGCGTTACCATTGCTGAATTTCCCACTATCAACATCCTGGATGTCGCTGTTAGCAAGAAACTGAATTGGACTGGCCATATAAATACTGTGGCTGCAAGAGCAACATCTACAGCAGCTGGGAATTCTGCAAAGAGGAACCCATCTCTTGACTCCTCAAAGCCTATCCACCATCTACAAAGCACAAGTCAGGAATGTGATGGAATACTCCCCATTTGCCTGGATGTATAAAAACACACAAGCTCAATCCCATCCAGGAAAAAGCAGCATACTTAATCTGCACCCCATTCACTACCTTATATATTCATTCCCTCCAGCACCCCTGCACCTTTGCTGCTGTGTGTACTGTCTACAAAATGTATTGCAGCAACTCACTGAGGCTGCTTCAACAGCAAGTCCCAAACCTATGAGCTCTACCACCTAGATGGCAATGGTGGCACAGTGGCACTGCTGCCTCACAGCTCTGGGGACCTGGGTTCAATTCTGACCTCGGGTGACTCTCTCTGTGTGGAGTTTGCATGTTCTCCCCATGTCTGCGTGGATTTCCCCCGGGTGCTCCAGTTTCCTCCCACAGTTCAAAGATGTGCAGGTTAGGTTGATTGGCCATACTAAATTGCCTCTTAATGTCAGGGCGATTAGCAGGGTAAATACGTGTGGTTACAGGGATAGGGCCTGGGTGAGGTTGTTGTTGGTGCAGGCTCAATGGGCTGAATGGCCTCCTTCTGCACTATAGGGATTCTATGATTCTAGTTGGACAAGAGCAGTAGACACATGGGAACACCACCAGTTGTAAAGATCCTTATAAGCCTCAGGTCATTGCAAGTTGGAAATACATTGCTCTTCCTCAATTATTGTTGGATCAATGTGGATCCAAAATGTGGAAATCTCTACCTCATGGCACTGTGGATTTACCTACACCATCTGTACTGTATCAGTTCAAGAAGGCAGCAAACCACTACCTTCTCAATTAGGCACATACAATAAATGCTGGCCTTAAATGAGAACAAGTTTACTGTGTCTCTTAATGCTGATTAAATATCCTGATTATACATATGGAAAATCTGCACATGATGTCGATGATGACAGCATAGAATCCCTACAGTGCAGAAGAGGCTATTTGGCCCATTAAGTCTGCACTGACTCTCTGACAGAGCATCTTACCCAGGCTCTCTCCCCGCCCTATCTCTGTAACTCTACACATTTTCCATGGCTAATCCATTTAACCTACACATCCTGGGACACTAGGGGGCAATTTAGCATGGTCAATCCACCTAACCTGCACATCTTTGGATTGTGGGAGGAAACCGGAGCACCCGGAGGAAACCCACGCAGACATGGGGAGAATGTGCAAACTCCACACAGACAGTGATCCAAGCCAGGAATCAATGAGCCGGATCCCTGGCGCTTTGAGTAGCAGTGCTAACACTGTGCCACTGTGTCTCAGGACATCATCAAACCATGTCTATAAGCAGTCGGTCTCGCCTTGCCAGTAACAGTTCAAAATCCCATCTTGCATGGGAAGTGCTCTCACTTGGATTGTGGCATCAACAAATTCAGTCAAAAAAAAATTAGGCTTTTCTGTGCACCGAGCGGCTTTAATTCTTTTTCTAGCAGCATCGCTAGTACTACAAGCTGACAATGGTGTGGCGAAGGAACGGGTCAGCTGGGACCAGGTTGTATAACAAGCCCAATAGAGTAATTCCTTACTCAATGAGATGTGGGTGTTGAGAGATAACAGAGGAAAGACTGAGAAGGATGATGAAATCGAGTGGTTGAACTCAATGCCAAAAAGAGAAATAGAACGGGAAAGAAAGATTGGATCAATAGAAAAGGGCGAAAGAGACAGAAAGGAAAAGTAAGAAAGAAACAGAATTTAACATCTTTAAAATCTCCAATAATAATCCAAAGAATGAGATGTCACCCTTAATGGTTCAATTATCAGTGCCAAGGAAGTTGATTGACCGATATTAACAATAATCACAGTGTTAAAAGGACATTATTAATTATAAGACTTAACTTTCTGTTGCAAGTCTGATGGGCAATTAATCTGCAAATCCAATAAATTCCTGAAACTCACACAGAGGTTATGGGTAAGATACTGTTTTCATGAGCAGCTCAAAATTGTTTCGCAACTCGGAGCAGTTTGCTATTCATGTAATATATATATCTAACTTGCTTCAAGTTTCTGGCTGTTTTTTTCAGAAAATTTTGGTAAATTTCTTTCCTTTCTGTGCTTTGAGTATGGATTGTTTCTTCTCTTACTATTTTTTGTTTCAACCCTACTTTAATCTTCAGATCTCACATCCAAAATGTCATTCAATTCTGACCTGCTGCTCTTTAATAGGACTAGGGTGGGATTCTCCAATCTCATCCCTGCCCACTCCGCTGCAAGTGAGAACAGAGAATTTGGCATTCCGGCCAAAACTCCATTCACTTTCATCGGCATCGGAGAATCCCAGCCTTGAACAAGGATGGAGATTATCGGAGATAATGGCGAAATGACTTCCCAGTAGTAATTTAATCTGGGATTTCAAGTGATGACTGTAAGTTACTGGAATCTTACATTGTGGTTTATGGCAGAACAACTTTAGATAACCACAGGATTGCTCAGCAGCAACATTTTGTCTTTGGGACAATCCCAAAATTTTACCTTTCCAAAAGGTATTCCAAATTAAGCAAGATCCTGGAATTGGCAGGGTGGAGACAGAGGCCAAGGGATCTATTTACCAGTGCGGTTTCTGAGACAACACATGAAGGGGAGGCAATCAACAATTTGTTCTGAGGGCAATGACCAGTTCCTAACATACAGTAATTTTCCTTCATGAAAAAAAGTTGCATTTGATGGAGGCTGCCTGAAGGAACAGCAGCTGCACACTTCCGTCTATCTGCAACCAGACCCCATTTCACAAGCAGTTCAACAATTGCTGACAGATATGGGAGGCTTGGTATTGTGTCTGCTATTTTCCTTGTGATTTAAGAGGCAGGAGGAACTAGAGAGACTGGGTATGTGCTAAAGTTATTATTAAAAATTAACAAAAAAAATTAACCTGTGAGTAAAAATTGGCAATGACCCATTCCCAGGCAGATACTTGATGGTACGTTCCCAGTGCACACCCCATATTGGAACTTGGGCTACCTTTCAATAATTTGGGAGACCTGCCAGAGACCACCACACCTTTAGAGGCAGCTTGTCCAATGCCAGCAATCCAATTTCCAGTCACCTGTCCTGCAGGCGGCTGAGAAGAAGGGGACGTACAATTAGAACAGGGCAGATAGCAGGGTGGCAGAAGCCTTCAGACGTTGTGGATCTTGAAGGAACACCTTCTTCTCCTCCAGAATTGTCTATGATGATTCTTAACTCACAGTGATCACCAAAGAATCCTGAACAAGGCAGGCTTGAAGCCTACTCTTTGCTTACCAATATGTCACATGGCTCCTAAATATAGGTTCCAAAAGGCGGGGGATGCTATTTGCACCAGAGTCTGACAGTTCCAGAGCTCTGCACATGCGCAGTGGTCCCGATTTATCAGTCTCCCCATTTGCTGGCCAGCTCAATCGCTGGCCAGCCTGGGATCCCCACAATGCTGCCCCTCCAGCCCCACCCCCACGGCCCGATCATGGTCCCCTCAACAATTCCCAGGCCAGGCCTGACACCTCCCCGCCCCCCCCCCCCCCCCCGGCACCCTGGAGCGTCCCGATGTCCAGCCCCCAACACCTAGCAGTGGCAATACCCCACCCCCTCACCCCAGCAGACACCCCCCTTCCTGCCCTGGAGCGTCCCGATGTCCAGCCCCCAACACCCAGCAGTGGCAATACCCCACCCCCTCACCCCAGCAGATCCCCCCCCCCCCCGGGTGACCCTCCTTGAGGTCTGACTCCCCTTCCCCCGGGAGGCATGCACCCCGCCCCCCAGCCTGCCCCGATCAGGGGCCTCCCTCCAGCCCAAACCGATCCCCATGCAGAGTGACAGCGGGACCCCCCAACCCCACCAATCGCCCCTAGGCCCCATCCACAATAGGTCCTGCCCCCTTGGCAATGCTCGATGCCCGGTGGGCAGTGCCAAGGTGCCTCCTGGGCATGGGCACTTTTCCCCTTGGGCAGTGCCAGGGGACACAGGCTGGCACTGCCAGGGTGCTCATGCCCATGGGGACACCAATCCCCGCCGTCCGACCCACTGGGGGGCCCTGATTGCCCCCCCTTCACTCCGGCAGGGTCTCCCGTTAGTTTCCTGAATGTGGGGAGCTACTCTAAACCCCGCCGGAATGAAGTACCCCTGGCGAGGTGGGAGATGCTATCGGGCCCGGCAAGTTTCGTGCTGGGCCCAATAATCACACTTAAATTACATTTAAAACATATTTAAAACATATTCAAATGACTTACCTCACTTCCTGCCGGTTTCCTGCGTGTTCCCGGCAGTGGCATTTTCTTCTGGTTGGAAAATGCACGCGGGTCATAAAATGGCCGACGCACGCATCTCCCGACCCGACCCGCCAGAAAAGTTGCGGGTCGCAATGGGAGAATCGGGCCCTTTATTTGTCTTTCATTGGCTACTGTTGGATGTTCTGATGATTGTTGATGGTATGTCTAGCTACTGTTTAATTGAGCTGAATTCCAAGAGTGATTTTTGGGAGGTTTGTGTTGTATGGTATATGTTCAGTCGGTCTTATGACGGTTCTGAGTTGTGTATGGGTGAACATTAACTGTTAATTGATAACACACAACTATGCACATATATGCGTAGATATGAGCTAACTCCATGCTTGTTTCTCTACAGGTCTCTGTCCAGTCCACAACTGATTCTCATCTCAGGTCATATGTCTCTTTGCATCACACTGTAGACGGTATTTTTCCCAGCCCCACATCAACCCTGGCTATGTCAGATGCCCCTACACTACTGTCCCATGCACCATAATGTATTAGCTTCCCAACATCTTTGGAACTTGGTATGCTGTTTTGTCTGCCTTGGGGTTGTAATTTGTGGAAGAGTAACTGAAGCAGAAAATAAAGCAGCAGTGCTACAGAGGGTTGTTGGAAATGGAAGGAGGAAGGCAGGGCAGAAGAGATCAGGCACCACTGGGGAGGTTGTGGTGGAGTGGCAAATGACTCAGGGTAATACTCTAGGGACCAGGATTTGAATCCCACCATGGCAAATGCTGAAATTTAAATTCAATAAATACATGGAATGAATCCGTGTTGTAAAAACCCATCTGTTTCACTCATGCCCTTTAGCGAAGGAAATATGTCATCCTTCCCTGGCCTGCCCTACATATAACTCCAAACCCACAGCAAAGTTGTTTACTTTTAAATTGGATTCTGAAGTTCAGTTTCAGTTCAGTTCATGGGCAATAAATGTTGGCCCACCCGTATCTCATGAATGACTAAAACGAAATAAGGATGGAAGATGTGCAGGGACTGAATTTTCTTCCTCACTTTTTCAATGTGTCAGATTATCCTAGGGCACAGTGACTGTGCTCTCCAACATGCTGAAGTAAGAATTAAAGTCCAGCACCCACTGTGGATATGACTATTCTAACTTCCAGCAGGTGACGTCTCTCAATTTGCTATGCATGTTGCAAAAAGGAGGCCATAAAAGAACTATTTACTGCGGCAGGAATTCATCAACTACCCAGTGAAGGTTGCCAAGCAGGAAGAGAGTGTAATTACTTTGCAAGAGTTGGTGTGTTCTTCTCGGATGCAGTGGGCCCATCGATTGCACGTATACAATTTAATACAAGGCAAATCCCTTTGCTAAAACAGGA
Organism: Mustelus asterias; assembly: GCF_964213995.1. Classification (NCBI taxonomy): domain Eukaryota; kingdom Metazoa; phylum Chordata; class Chondrichthyes; order Carcharhiniformes; family Triakidae; genus Mustelus; species Mustelus asterias. The sequence continues at coordinate 94,874,379 of NC_135802.1, read as the reverse complement.
GGAGATTCCTTTCCTTAATGAGCACCTTCTTTGCAACCATAGATAATAAATGATATCTGCCCCGTATCCTGGTAGCAGTGATTATACTTCATCCTGCACCAGTCCTTACAAAACCCTACAGTACAGAAAGAGGCCATTCGGCCCATCGAGTCTGCACCGACCACAATCCCACCCATGCCCTACCCCCATATCCCTACATATTTTACCCGCTAATCCCTCTAATCTACGCATCCCAGGACACTAAGGGGCAATTTTTTTTTTAGCATGGCCAATCAACCTAACCCGCACATCTTTGGACTGTGGGAGGAAACCGGAGCACCCGGAGGAAACCCACGCAGACACGAGGAGAATGTGCAAACTCCACACAGACAGTGACCCAAGCCAGGAATTGAACCCAAGTCCCTGGAGCTGTGAAGCAGCAGTGCTAACCACTGTGCTACCGTGCTGCCCCTTATTACCCCCTCTCTTCCACCCAGACAGTGAGGTGACAGGCTGCCATGTGTTTAAGTATAAGGGGTTGCCATTTAAAAATGAGATGAGGCAAAAGGAATTCTCTCGAGGGTCATGACTCTTTGGAATTGCTGGACCATTTCTCTACTCCTCACGTGATCCATATGTTTACAAATAATCCATCACTCCATGTCTGTTGGGTACAACAGGAATCTGGTCTCTACCGGAGTTTAATATCATGGCACCATGTCATATTATGTATTTAATATGTGTTTTTTATTGTTGCAGTGGTGATGACTCATTGATGAGATCTTGAGGCTTGTGTGTTTTTACCCATAAACACTTTTATTGGTAGGCTTTACCTATGTACAGTTCTAAATATAGTCTTGCATGGAGCTCTTCCATACAGGCTTGTCACTTTTCCATTTACGTGACCAATTCAGCAATCTTGTTCTGGCATGTAATCTCAGTTTCTTTCTCTGTCTGAATTGCTGATTCTGCTGTCAATTTCAATGGGTGGAATTTTCCCATTCTGCCCCTTCCGTCTCCCCTCAGCCTCTGTCTTTCCATGAAAACAATCCTAGTTTATTCATAGCCAACACCCTCGAGACCAGGCAACATCCTGGTGAACCTTCTTTGCACTCCCTCCAAAGCTTCTATGTCCTACCTATGTCCAGGTAAGCTGAGTTTATTTTAACTTACTTTTTCGGAGCTTTTCTTTCAGAGCAGCAGGAAACCGGAAGTTGGCTGTGGGGAGACCTGGGTAATTTTTGTTTTACCCAATAAATTTGAAAGGTGAGGAAACCTGAGACACTACATGTGTAGTGTCTCCCACCTTCCCTCCTCTTCTAACCTAAAAAAAAGACTCGATGTGAGAACAGGTAAGCTTTTCTTTTTCTAACTCTTATTATCTTGTTGGGAGTTTGGGTGGCGAGGATGGCAGTTAGGGTAGTTCAATGCTCCTCTTTCAGGATGTGGGAGGTAATGGTAAGGAACACCATTAGTGACCCTGCTGACTTCACCTGTGGGAGGTGCACCCAGCTGCAGCTCCTCACAGACAGCCTTAGGGAATTGGAGCTGTAACTGGATGAACTTCGGATCATTCGGGAGGCAGAGGGGGTGATAGATAGCAGTTACCGGGAGGTGGTAACACCCAGAAGCGAGGCTAGCTGGGTGACAGTCAGGAGAGGGGAGGGGAGGAAGCAGTCAGTGCAGGGATCCCCTGTGGTTGTTCCCCTCCAAAATAAGTATACCGTTTTGGATACTGTGGGGGGGGGGGGGGGGAGAGAACAACACCTTCCAGGGGTAAGTCACGGTGACCAGGTCTCTGGCACAGAGTCAGGCTCTGTGGCTCAGAAGGGAAAGGGGGAGAATAGGAGAGCAATAGTAGTGGGGGACTCAATAGTTAGAGGCACAGACAGGCGGTTCTGTGGGCACGAACGAGACTCCAGGATGGTAGTCTGCCTCCCTGGTGCCAGGGTCCTGGATGTCTCTGAGCGGGTAGAAAGCATCCTAAAAGGGGAGAGTAATCAGACAGACATCATTGTCCACATTGGTACAAATGATGTAGGCAGAAAGAGCAGAGAGGTCCTGCAAGAGCAATTTAGGGAGTTAGGTAGAAGGCTAAAAAGCAGGACCTCTAGGGTAGCAATCTCTGGATTACTCCCCGTGCCACGTGCTAGTGAGGCTAGGAACAGGGAGATTGTGCAGCTGAACACGTGGCTAAAGAACTGGTGCAGGAGGGAGGGTTTCAGATTCGTGGATCACTGGGAAGTCTTCCGGGGAGGATGGGACCTGTACAAGAAGGATGGGTTACACCTGAACTGGAGGGGCACCAATATCCTGGCTGGGAGGTTTGCTAGTGTGGTTCGGGTGGGTCTAAACTAATGTGGCAGGGGGGTGGGGATCAGAACAATAGGTCAACAAGCGTAGAGACTGGGGACGAGCATGGGGCCAAGACAAGGCTACCTAAGAGGAAGAGCAATCTGGGGGAGGATGAACTCAGTTGGCCTGGAGGTCTGGAATGGGCCTTCAATGCAAGGAGCGTAACGGGCAAGATAGATGAACTTAGAGCCTTAATGCTTGCGCAGAACTTGGATGTGGTTGCAGTGATGGAGAGTTGGTTAAAAGGACAGAACTGGCAGCTGAATATTCCGGGGTATAAATGTTTTAGGCGAGACAGAGGAGGGGCTAGAAGAGGTGGGGGAGTAGCAATACTGGTTAGGGAGCATATTACAGCGGTACAGAGGGTGGACAATTTAGAAGGATCATGTAACGAGACACTGTGGGTAGAGCTCAGAAACAGGAAGGGCGCAGTCACTATGCTGGGGGTATACTACAGGCCTCCCTACAGCCCACGGGAAGTTGAGGAACGGATATATAAGGAGATTTTGGACAGGTGCAGAAAAAATAGGGTTGTTGTAGTGGGAGACTTTAACTTCCCTTATATAGACTGGAAATCCCTTAGGGCTGGGCATCCGGACGGGGAGGAATTTGTAAAATGTGTCCAGGAAGGTTCTTTGGAACAATATGTTGATAGTCCAACTAGAGAGGGGGCTATACTGGACCTAGTACTGGGGAATGAGCCCGGTCAGGTCATCAAAATTTCAGTGGGGGAACATGTGGTGAACAGTGACCACAATTCTGTAAACTTTCGGATAGTCATGGAAAAGGATGAGTGTTGTCCTATGGGTAAGGTGCTGAATTGGGGGAAGGCTAACTACAGCCGGATTAGGCAGGATTTGGTGGCTGTTGATTGGGAGAGGCTGTTCGAGGGTAAATCCACATCTGGCATAGAACATAGAACTGTACAGCACAGAACAGGCCCTTCGGCCCGCGTGTTGTGCCGAGCTTTATCTGAAACCAAGATCAAGCTATCCCACTCCCTATCGTCCTGGTGTGCTCCATGTGCCTATTCAATAACCGCTTAAATGTTCCTAAAGTGTCTGACTCCACTATCATTGCAGGCAGTCCATTCCACACCCCAACCACTCTCTGCATAAAGAACCTACCTCTGATATCCTTCCTATATCTCCCACCACGAACCCTATAGTTATGCCCCCTTGTAATAGCTCCATCCACCCGAGGAAATAGTCTTTGAACATTCACTCTATCTATCCCCTTCATCATTTTATAAACCTCTATTAAGTCTCCCCTCAACCTCCTCTGCTCCAAAGAGAAAAGCCCAAGTTCCCTCAACCTTTCCTCATAAGACCTACCCTCCAAACCAGGCAGCATCCTGGTAAATCTCCTCTGCACTCTTTCCAGCGCTTCCACATCCTTCTTATAGTGAGGTGACCAGAACTGCACACAATATTCCAAATGTGGTCTCACCAAGGTCCTGTACAGTTGCAGCATAACCCCATGGCTCTTAAACTCCAACCCCCTGTTAATAAAAGCTAACACACTATAGGCCTTCTTCACAGCTTTATCCACTTGAGTGGCAACCTTTAGAGATCTGTGGATATGGACCCCAAGATCTCTCTGTTCCTCCACAGTCTTCAGAACTCTACCTTTGACCCTGTAATCCACATTTAAATTAGTCCTACCAAAATGAATCACCTCACATTTATCATGGTTAAACTCCATTTGCCATTTTTCAGCCCAGCTTTGCATCCTATCTATGTCTCTTTGCAGCCTACAACAGCCCTCCACCTCATCCACTACTCCACCAATCTTGGTGTCATCAGCAAATTTACTGATCCACCCTTCAGCCCCCTCCTCTAAGTCATTAATAAAAATCACAAAGAGCAGAGGACCAAGCACTGATCCCTGTGGCACTCCGCTAGCAACCTGCCTCCAATCCAAAAATTTTCCATCCACCACCACCCTCTGTCTTCGATCAGACAGCCAGTTACCTATCCAATCGGCCAACTTTCCCTCTATCCCACACCTCCTCACTTTCATCATAAGGCATGTGGGAGTCTTTTAAGGAGCAGTTGATAGGAGTGCAGGACAGGCATGTGCCTGTAAAAAGGAAGGACAGGAAAGGTAGGATTCGAGAGCCGTGGATAACCAGAGAAATTGTGGGTCTAATCAAAAAGAAAAAAGAGGCACACATAAGGTCCAGGCAGCTAAAAACAGATGAAGCACTGGAGGAATAGAGAGAAAGTAGAAAATAACTCAAACAGGGAGTTAGAAGGGCAAAAAGGATCACGAAATGTCCTTGGCAGACAGGATTAAGGAGAATCCCAAGGCATTTTATACATACGTTAGGAACAAGAGGGTTGTCAGAGAAAGAGTCGGACCTCTCAAGAACAAAGGAGGAGAATTATGCTTAGAACCCAAGGAAGTAGGTGAGATCCTAAATGAATACTTTGCATCAGTATTCACAAAGGAGAGGGACACGTTGATTGGTAGTGTCTCAGAGGGATGTGTAGACCCGTTAGAACAAATCTCAATTACAAGGGAGGAAGTGTTAGGTGTTTTAGGAAGCATTAAGGTAGACAAATGCCCAGGGCCAGATGGCATCTGTCCGAGATTGCTGAGAGAGACAAGAGATGAAATTGCTGGGCCTCTAACAGAAACCTTTGTTTCTTCATTGAACACAGGCGAGGTCCCAGAGGATTGGAGGATAGCAAATGTGGTCCCGTTATTTAAGAAGGGTAGCAAGGATAACCCTGGTAATTATAGGCCAGTGAACTTGACATCCGTGGTAGGGAAATTGTTGGAGAAGATTCTTAGAGATAGGATCTATACACATTTAGAACTGAATAATCTCATTAGCGATAGACAACATGGTTTTGTACGAGGGAGGTCATGCCTCACAAATTTGGTTGAGTTTTTTGAGGAGGTGACAAAAATGATTGACAAGGGAAGGGCCGTGGATGTCGTCTACGTGGATTTTCGTAAAGCATTTGACAAGGTCCCTCATGGCAGGCTGGTGCAAAAGGTTAAATCTCACGGGATCAAAGGTGAACTAGCTAGATGGGTACAGAACTGGCTTGGCCATAGAAGAGAGAGGGTAGCAGTGGAGGGGTCTTTTTCTGATTGGAGGTCTGTGACTAGTGGTGTTCATGATGTGGAGATGTCAGCGTTGAACTGGGGTAAACACAGTAAGAAGTCTTACAACACCAGGTTAAAGCCCAACAGGTTTATTTGGTAGCAAACGCCACTAGCTTTCGGAGCGCTGCTCCTTCGTCAGGTGGAGTGGGAGATCTGCTCACAAACAGGGCATACAGAGACACAAACTCAATTTACAGAATAATGATTGGAATGCGAGTCTTTACAGCTAATCAAGTCTTAAAGGTACAGACAATGTGAGTGGAGAGAGCATTAAGCTAAGGTTAAAGAGATGTGTATTGTCTCCAGACAGGACAGCTAGTGAGATTTTGCAAGTCCAGGCAAGTTGTGCGGGTTACAGATAGTGTGCCATGAACCCAAGATCCCGGTTGAGGCCGTCCTCATGTGTACTAGTGGTGTTCTGCAGGGCTCTGTACTGGGACCTCTGCTGTTTGTGATATATAGAAATGATTTGGAAGAAGATGTAGCTGGTCTGATTAGTAAGTTTGCGGACGACACAAAGATTGCTGGAGTTGCGGATAGTGCTGAACATTGTCAGAGAATACAGCAGGATATAGATAGGCTGGAAAATTGGGCGGAGAAATGGCAGATGGAATTTAATCCAGAAAAATGAGGTAGATCTAATGCAGGGGGAGCTATACAATAAATGGCAGAACCATCAGGAGTATAGACACACAGAGGAATCTGGGTGTGCAAGTACACAGATCCTTAAAGGTGGCAGAACAAGTAGAAAAGGTGGTGAAGAAGGCATATGGCATGCTTGCCTTTATTGGACGGGACATAGAGTATAAAAGTTGGCATATGATGTTGCAGTTATATAGAATGTCGGTTAGGCCACATTTGAATACTGCGTCCAGTTCTGGTCGCCACACTACCAGAAGGACGTGGAGGCTTTGGAGAGAGGACAGAGGAGGTTTACCAGGCTGTTGCCTGGTATGGAGGGTATTAGCTATGAGGAGAGATTGAGTAAACTGGGATTGTTCTCCCTGGAAAGACGGAGGTTGAGGGGCAACCTAATAGAAGTTTATAAAATTATGAAGGCCATAGATAGGGTGGACAGTTGGAAGCTTTTTCCCAGGTCAGAAATGACAAACCCAAGGGGTCACAAGTTCAAGGTAAGGGGGGCAAGGTTCAACACAGATATGCGGAGGACGTATTTTACACAGAGGGTGGTGGGGGCCTGGAATGCCCTACTAAGCAGGGTGGTTGAGGCAGACACTCTAGGATCATTTAAGACTTATCTAGATAGCCACATGAACAGACTGGGAACAGAGGGATACAAACGGATGGTCTAGTTAGGAACACATGATTGGTGCAGGCTTGGAGGGCCGAAGGGCCTGTTCCTGTGCTGTATTGTTCTTTGGTTCTTTGTTCTTCTGGTAGTGTGACAACCAGAACTACACGCAATACTCCAAATGCAGCCTAACCAAGGTTTTATATAGCTGCAGCATGATTTGCCAACTCTTGTACTCAATGCCCTGGCCAATAAAGGCAAGCGTGCCATATTCCTTCTTCATCACCTTGACCAACTGTGTTGCCCCTTTGAGGGAACTGTGGCCCTTCAGGCCCCAATCCTCTTGTATGTAAATGTTCCTAAGGGTTCTGCCATTTACAGTATAATTCACACCTAAATTTGATCCACCAAAATGCATCACCTCGCATTTGTCTGGATTAAAATAGACCCATCATATGCTTCCTTTTTCCTTTTGACTAAGCTTACAATTTCTGTGCCCTAATCTCAATCTAGCTATATCCTGTTGTATCCTCTGACAATCCCCGACACAATCAGCAACTCCACCAATCTTCGTGTCATCCACAAACTTACTTATCAGACCATCCACATTTTCCTCCAGATCATTTATATATACTACAAACAACAGAGGTCCCAGCATTGATCCCTGCGGAACACCACTAGCTACAGACCTCCATTCTGAAAAACACTCTTCCACTGCTACTCTTTATCTTCTATGACCAAGCCAGTTCTGTATCCATCTAGCCTGTCCACCCTGAATCCAATGTGATTTTAGTTTTTGTACCAGTCTGCCATGTGGGATCTTATCAAATGCCTTACTAAAGTTCATATAAACTACATTTACAGCCTTTCCCTCATCAATTAACTTTGTCACCTCTTCAAAAAACTCAATCAGTTGGTGAGACATGACCTTCCCTGTACAAAACCATGCTGCCTGTTGCTAACTAGTCCATTTTCTTCCAAATGTGCATATATCCTGTCCCTCAGTATCTTCTCAAAAAACTTCCCCACGACTGACGTCAGGCTCACCGGCCTATAATTTCTTGGATTATCTCTGCTTCCTTTCTTAAGCAAGGAAACAACATTGGCTATTCTCCAGTCCTCTGGCGACTCACCTGTGGTCAAACCTGTAGATTCCATCCGGTCCCGAGGACTTGTCCACTTCAGTGCAATTTAGGATACCCAACACTTCTCCCTCATTATATTGACATCCTCTAGAACGTTCGCACACCTATCCCTGACCTCAACATCCGTCATGTCCTTCTCCTTGGTGAATACCGATACAAAGTTCTCATTTAGGATCTCACCCACTTCCTGTGGCTCCATGCATAACTTCCCTACATTGTCCTTGAGTCGGCCTACTCTTTCTCTTGCTACCCTCTTGCTCCTAACATATGCATAAAAGGCCTTGGGATTCTCCTTGACCCTGTTTGCTACAGACATTTTGTGGCCCATTTTAGCCTTCCTAATTCTGCGTTTAAGTTCCTTCCTACTTTCACTATACTCCTCAAGGGCTTCATCAGTTTTTAGTTGCCTAGACCCATCATATGCTTCCTTTTTCCTTTTGACTAAGCTTACAATTTTCCTTGTCATCTATGGTTCCCGAATCCTGCCATTTCTATCTTTCATTTTTGCGGGGATATGCCTGTCCTGCACTTCAATCAACTGGCCTTTAAAAGTCTCCCACTTACCAGAAGTGGATTTGCCCTCAAATAGCCACTCCCAATACACACTCCCCACTTCCTGTCTAATTTGGATGTAATTGGCCCTTGCCCAGTTAAGCACCCTCACCCGAGGGCCACTCTTGTCCTTATCCATGACTATCCATAGACGGTCATTGTTTTTTTACTGCTTTCAGCAGCTGCTGGTTCTCTGTGTTTTGTCAGCCATTTTAAAGTTTTGGTGCGAACCTGACTGTTCTTCTCTTCACAACCTCCTAGACTTCTCGTTTTCTCCAGTGGAAAACTTTCTCAGCGATCTCTGCAGCTGTTTCCCCCACCCCCACCCCTGGCTATTTGGAGAGGCTGTTTTCCTCCTGCTTTTGTTGTGCCCGTTTCTTTTGATGATTTCACAGGAACATCCCGTATTCTTGAGGTCCAAGGGGCTGTTTTAAAAACTCATACAGGTTGAGGACTTCCGCTCTTTCAAAAACTTGCAAACTTTGCTCCCTGCAGTCCATCAGTGCAGGGATCACTACCCAGACCCCCAGAAGGCTCCGCTCGGATAGGGACCCCAGCCTTTTCATTTTCCTGCGCTTCTGGAACAGGTCCTGCATTTCCTTGGGGCATTTTTCCCTTTTCATCCATGTGTTCTTTTTGCTTTCTCTCTTCAAAAAACTCTGCAGCAATTGTCTTTTCTTTCTTAAATTCCATTTTTCCTTAAACACAAAATCAGAGCTCTTGCTTCTGAATGGATGCTTTTAAAACAATGATGTCGTAGTGCGTGATCACCATTACTAGGGCCTGAAGTTTTGCAATGATGGAGAGCCGTTATGAAACAGCAGTTGCCTCCAGTAATGTCTGATCTTCATGAGCTAGGAGTGGGAAACGTGACATTTGCAGATTAGACCTGGCAGAGGCAGGTCTAAACTTTGCAGAGCCCTTTGGAGAGATGGGATACCCTTTTAGAGGTAGGGTATCCCTTTGAATATGGTCCAGGAGCACCTTTGGGAGAGGTCAAATGCCCTTTTGGAGTGATGAGCTACTCTTTGGGAGAGATAAGATGCCCTTTGGGAAAGATAGGGTGCTGTTTGGGAAAGATAAGGGGCCTTTTGTGAGAGATAAATTGTGCTGCGGGAGGGATAAGTTGCGTTTTGGGATTGGTAGAAGTTGACATAACTTTCCATGAACACTACATTAACCCATTGAAACTGTCAAGAAGAACTGTGCAATCTGTCAAAAGTAACTGTCAAAAGCATTGAAGGCAACTGCCAATCTGTTGAGGCATTTAAAACTTCTGCCCTTTAAATTTTTGAAACAACTGTGAAGTGTTAAAAAATGCTTGCTATTTCACTCTGACTGTGGGCATAGGCCTGAGGGTTATCATTGCTGGATATGTCCAAAGATGTGCGGGCTAGGTTGATTGGCCATTCTAAATTGCCCCTTAGTGTCCCGGGATGCATAGGTTAGAGGGGTTAGTGGGTAAATATATAGGGATATGTGGATAGGGCCTGGGTGGGATTGTGGTTGGTGCAGACTCGATGGGCCGAATGGCCTCTTTCTGCACTGTAGGATTCTATGGTGTGGTGCATGACTGATTTCATAACCTTCCGTTATCATGGAGGGGTGCCTTCTATATTTCACAGCTTAATTGACAGCTCCAAGCGGTTATAGCTCTCTGACGTGGTCTGTGAATTAGAATATAAAGGCAAATTACTGCAGATGCTGGAATCTTAAATGCAAGCAGGAAATGCTGGAAAATTTCAGCAGGTCTGACAGCACTTGTGGAGAGAGAAGATGAAGACAATAGAATAAAGAATGATATTTATACTGTTAGGGTGAGGGGGTGGATTGACAAAGATGTCATGGACAAAAAGACGAAGGGAACGTAAATGGTTTATTTTTTATTTTCAATTCTTCCATGTTTCATGTTCCACCGTTTTTTTAATGTCACTTTCCATCTCTCCCCCTCCCCCACCCCTAACCCTCCGGTTCCACTCTCTCCCTTCCTCCCACTCCACTAGGGATATCTGTTACATTTGCTCTCAATAGCGTAGGTGGTGGCAGAACAAACGTAAGCAGAGTGTCAAAGGACAACCTGAGACATGTAATTCCACTAGGGATATCTGTTACATGTCTCAGGTTGTTCTTTGACACTCTGCTTACCTTTGTTCTGCCACCACCTACGCATTCTAATCTCTTAATGACCTCTATAAGCTCCTTTCTTAGCCATGATCACCACCATTTACATTGTGTGAGATGACATGATGTTGCAATGGTGGAGAATATGCCTGAGGTGTAAATACTGCCAGTAAAGGATGCATTAGTGTAATTAGATAGTGGAGTATGTTGAGGTTCTGATGCTGCGGTTTTGCAGTCATTTGGAGGTCTGTTTGTGAGATGGAATCCTACTTTGATGATTCATGTCAAGTCATCTAATTCCTTGTGGCACTGAAGCCACATTCAGGGCTGTCACCATCCAGGCTTTCTCCCCCTTACACAGGAGCCTCTGGAGCCTTCTTCCAGTGTGGAGTGAGGGTAACCCCCACTTCCAAATGGATCCCCTCCACCAGGGCTTCCAGTGTCAGATTAGAGAATCTGGATGTCTCCTCTCCAGCTCTTTAAACCATCTTTGCACATTGACTTCTCTCCCAGCCAGCGCAATCCACACCTTCATTAGAAAAAATCCAGAATGCTTCCAGAAACATTGCCCAACCAGTCCTTGAGTGCTAAACCTGCAGGCATGTTTAAATCATGATAATCATCAATCCCATTGTCCCTAACCTTTCAAACTGGCCTGAATACCCTACAATTGGAAAATATCCCAAATTAAAATTAATCTAATTTTCGCAAATAACTTCGGTCGAAAAATAGTTACCCTCCCTTCAGAGCGGTTGAACAAAACACGCACAGTGTTTGACAATGAAATGTTACATTTCAAAGAACAAATATTTTTATTTTCTGGCACATGGATTTGTGGGTGTAAATTGCTCACATGCTGGACGGAGTTAGTCATGTCAAACATCTGCTTTGACTTGATCTCTGACCAATAGTGAGGGTAATTGATACGGTTTATGGTACGCTGAAACATTTTCTACGCAGCCCACCATGAAATAGACATTTGACCAAATTTTACCGTGTTGAAGAATGTACTTACACCCACCTAGATGGACCAAAATGCACAGTTTTTGCTGCAGTATCTGAGCTTCATGACTTCCATCTGTGCTGACATTAACTTCAATTTCAGAGGTTCTTCGATTTTACTATTTGAAGGAAAAAAGTAGGTAGATAGCTAAATAATTTAGTAGTGGGTACTTTTAGAAGTACTAAAAAGTAGCCACGTCAAAGTTGCCAACCATTTTCTTTCCAGCATTAAGTCAAATTAACGTGACATAGGTTTGTACCATCAGCTACAGACAGTAGAATGGCTGCTGTTATTAAACACTCGAGTTATGAGTTTATCATGTGTTTAAGAATGTGCAATACTGAAAATGTAGAAATTTTCTGCAACACCAGGAGAGATTTTTTCTGTATGTTACAAATAACAAAGCTGCAAATTTGTTTACAAAGAGGATATTTTTGATTTTTGCTGAAAAAGGACACATATTGTCGAAACTTTTCTTCTTGCACTCATCAGGGCAGACGCAAAAACTTTCAAAGGGAGCAACAATTCATATGCAGGGACCTGTCCTCTGTGGACAAAAGGAACATGCCGAGGCATTATGTCTTTATTTGAATTAAACATAGGATGGGAGACAATAGTCCTTTGGTGCATTCATCATGGCATTGCCTTGACCAATCAGAGTCAACTTGTCAACCAATTAGTGCCCTTTACTCATGCAGCATAAATTGCTGCACCCTTTTATAAATTGACGTTCCTGAATCTGTTCTGATGAGTACAAGATGAAAGGTTTCATCGGCATAACCGGAACTTTATGCTGTTAATGCCTTCCAATCCTGATGCAGTATTCCCATCGTGGGCTTCCTGGTGGTAAGGGGTGCATTCAACGGGAAGCCCAGTTAACAATGGCAGAACCAGTGAGGGTTATACGGTAAATCCTGCCCCATGTCTCTTTTTTCAGTAATACTTAAGTTCTGTACTACCAAGTGACCACTTATGATTTTGTTACTCCTGGCGGGTAAAGCAAAGTTTTTCTCTAGGGTCCAAACTAAACTAACAGAATTTCTATTATAAGCCAGCCTTAACACTCTACCGATTTTACAAAGCAACTTAAAAAAAAATCCAGTATACATTGAAAATGGTAGGTGGGTATTAGAATTCCATGCAGTACTGTAGGTTGCATTGTGATAGATCTTTCAGGCCAAAGTGCCATCTACTATTAGAAACTTTACAAAGATCTGGAAAATTATAGCATCTAATTGATTCACAACTACACTGATCATATATATACTATCAAATCCCAATATGTTCTTAAATGGAATGCAAATTTTAGGATTAAAAACTGTTAATTCAACTTCACATGAAGCATATCCTGTTAAAATGAGTTGTCATCATTTGACGGATGACTCAATCGAAACTTGTCTTGGCAAGTATCTTTGTCCTATACCTGATACCTGAGCCAATCTTATCAGATGAATTTGTTCTGCATGAATAACACTGTGTAAACCATGGGAGCGAGTCTCCCAGCCCACTGTGCTGCTCTAGCAGTACAACGGGCAGGGAGACATCAGCGGAGACCATTCAGTGGGCTTCCCGCTGGCCGCCACAGCCTCCACGCAGCTCCCAGGGCAAGGACCAGCATGGAGCTGATTTAAATATTGAAATCAGGATATGCACCCCATTAGTGGGCCTGGGACTGAAGTCTCCTGGCTTCAATCCTCCCCCTCTCCCCCACCAGGAATGGTTCACTCCAGCGGGGTTTATGACAGCTCCCCACTAATGGGGAGCTAGTGGTCTGATCCTGCTGAAGTGAAGGGAGACCATGGAGGCCCTCCAGGATGTTGGGGGTAAGGGTGGGTAAGGGGACAAGGGTGCATTGTGCAAGGAGCAAAGTGGCAATGCCCAAGGGGCATCTTGGCACTGTCCACTGGGCATTAGACAGTGTCAAGGGGGTGGGGCCTATGGGAGAGATCAATGGAGGATGGGGGGGGGGGGGGGGTCACGCTGCCACTCTGCAGTCGGGATCAGTGGCAGCGGGACAGAACGAGCTGATTGGAGCTGGCCATCGGGGTGGGGGGTTGGGAAGATTGGGACTGATGAGGGGGGAGGAGGGGTCGGAGAGATCGGGACTGGCGGGGCGGGGGTGGGGGGGGGGGGATGGCGACATCGGGGTTGGTCCAGAGAAGTCCAGGAGGCCTGCAATTGGGGGGACGAAAGGCTAGCAATGCGGGGTTACGGTCGAGCTGGCCAGCAATCGGGAGGCCGGCAGTGTGGGGCTTCAGTGCATGTGCCTATCTCCGTACTGACAGATTGGTGCACGCACAGTGGCCCGCTCAGCGCTATGCTGCCGGCCTCACCAACGGTAATAGGCCCCACCCCCAGATTTTCAGTGTGAATCTCTCTGAGCCATTCTGTGATGTACAGAGTGTGGGAGATTCATTTTAAAAATCTCGCTAAAAAAATCAGGAGGAGTTACTCCCGTTTTTACGCGAATTCAGCACTTAGAATATTTTTGGGAGAATCGCTCCCATAGTTTTCTTTCCGTGAAGATGACTTCCGCAATGAGAGTTCAGTAACCTTCCCACTGTTCCAACAAGGGGGCAGGTCAGAGAGCTTCAACTGAAACCTAACTTCTTCTCCCTACCTCGGAAAGACAAATTAGCACCTGATGGACAGATGTTTTACCTAAGGCCATCTCCACATCCTAATCTGAGCCTGGTCTCACAATAATGAAATATGAGAAAGGCTGCATATTAACTCATTAAACCAGAGAGATTCGAACAACCTATCATTGCAGCATCCAATCATTTTCTTCTCACTTTCTGAGTGAAAAAATTCCCAATATCAGGTCCTAAAGTTATCACTTGCTAATTTAAATCTGTATTCTTCGGTTCTACTTTAACCCTGAGGCAACATTTGAGGTAAAAGTTGTTTTTCCATATCCTTATCAAATCATATACAATACTAAAAGATCAGCTTTCAAGTTCATTCATTCGAGGCAGAAAAGTTCCAAGTTTCTCCAGTCTTTGCTCACAGCCCATGCTCAGTCTGGTGGATCTTTGTCCCGCCACTAGTATCTTGGATATCAGTTTTGTTTCTCAGAACTGAAAAAGAAACTCAACATTCAAGGTTTGGTCTGACCAGAGCACCATAATGTTTGATGGTGGGGAGTTAATGTACCTTCCTCCTCGCAAAGGAATATGGAAATCTTGTCCTGTTCAACTGTAAAAATTTGATGGTTGCCCCTGCATCTGCAATTGTTTTGTTCACTTTATTCTACCCCTCCCCTACATTACAACAGTTACCACAATTCAAAAATACCTCATTGGCTGTAAAGCACTTTGGGACATCCTGAGGTTGTGAGAGGCGTGATACAAATGGAAGTTCTCCTTTCTTCCTCCACCATTCCTTTTTCCTTTAACTTCTTCTACATTATTTGATCTCCACTTTTTCCATGTCTTCCTCCCTAATCTGTCCCAATCCTTCTCCTCCTCTTCCCTTGTCCTTTCTTTGCTGCCTCTCTCCTCCTTTCCTTGCTTCTTTCACTTCCCTCTTCTCTTTCCCCTTAACATTACTTCTCTTCTATCCATCCTTCACCCAGCTTCCTCTCCCCCTTATTCTCTCATCCTCTAACCTCACTTCACCTAAATAGCACACTTGGGGCACGGTCTTAACTGCCGTTCGTGCCACGCTCCTGTTGCAGCAAGGTCAGAGAATTTGGCGGCCAGCCAAATCTCCGTTCCCTGCGGCAGGATGAGAAAATCCTACCGATGTGGTAAGATTCCAGTTTGGTCTGACTCTGTTCTCCAAAATCGACGAGACTACATAATATAAACCATTCAAAAACATTGTGCACGATTACTCAGTGCATTGAGCACCCTCTACTGGCCCAACTCTGTATTGTACTGCGAAGGTGATACAGAATGAGGAAGTAGCAAAGTATCCTGCACTTAATTGGTCCTTTTTGGGCATAGTAATTTTGTGATGGTAATTAGGGTGGCAATACAAAACCCAGAGTTCACACTTAAGTTAAAAGCTTGCATAACTGACCACCAGATCAATTGTGAGTCTGTTGATAATTTGACTTGGGAGGCACAGAATGGGAAGCTGGGAGGACTGAATATGTGTGAACCATTGGGCTCGATTTTTACTCTCTGGTGGGAATGCTACACAGTGAACTGTGTGACCAGCCCGGAGAGACAGCAGGCAGGCTCAGCTGATTCTCACAGAGAAGACTTGTGCCACTTTTTAAAATTCATTCAGGATTGTCAGGGACTGGGCCAGCATTGCCCATTCCTTGAACTGAGTGGTTAGCTAGGCCATTTCAGGGGGCATTTAAGAGTCAACCACACTGCTGTGGGTCTGGAGTCACATGTAGGCCAGGCCGGGAAAGGACAGCAGATTTCGGGCGGCACGGTAGCACAGTGGTTAGCACTGCTGCTTCACAGCTCCAGGGTCCCGGGTTCGATTCCCGGCTTGGGTCACTGTCTGTGTGGAGTTTGCACATTCTCCTCGTGTCTGCGTGGGTTTCCTCCGGGTGCTCCGGTTTCCTCCCACAGTCCAAAGATGTGCGGGTTAGGTTGATTGGCCAGGTTAAAAAAATTGCCCCTTAGAGTCCTGGGATGCGTAGGTTAGAGGGATTAGCGGGGAAATTATGTGGGGGTAGGGCCTGGGTGGGATTGTGGTCGGTGCAGACTCGATGGGCCGAATGGCCTCCTTCTGCACTGTAAGGTTTCTATGATTTCCTTCCCTAAAGGTGAACCAGATGGGTTTTTACAACAATGCTTTCATGGTCATCATTGGACTTTTTAAATTCCAGGTTTTCTTTTTTATTGAATTCAAATTTCACTATTTGCCGTAATGGGATTTGAAACAGGTCCCCAGAGCATTACCAGTCCAGTGACAATACTACTATGCCACCCTTCTGCTGGCTTCCAGGTCAAAAGATTGGGAAGTCAGAAGGAAGTGACAGTTTGGGCCCAAGTTCTCCCAGTGGCACCTGGAGGATCTCTGTGGCAGTGCTGGACAAAGAAACTAAGAAAACCTTTTGATGGATCTCATCTGGCCTTGGCTTCTGTTCCTTGCTTTTTAACCTAGCGGAGAAAGTATCCCAGCCCCTTTACTCAGACCCCAGATTTAATTGCATGTTATTACCATGGTCAGACAGATTGGCTTGGGATTGGTGTCCATGTCACTTAAAATTTAATATTGTTGTTGGCCAGATTGAGATGTGAAAGGAGTGAGTAAATCTCTCATTTTAACTGTCCGATTCTACCCCAGTGCCTTCTTTTGATCTCTTGGACTGGTTCTAGATTTGGGGGGAATTTTCCAGAGTATTTCTTTCCTCATTGGCCCTGGATTTTCCCCTGTTATTTTGCCTGTCCCAGAAGATTATATGGCGATAGGTAGGAGGTGGGCTGAAGGGAAGAGTTTACACTGTTGCACTTCTCAGATTTCAGTCTCTTATCTACATAGAATTGATGAAGAATACAATAGAATAATCTGTGCATAAGCTTCAAAAGGGCTGCCATATTGTTACGTTTTGGGAACATTTTAACTTATCACAATTATAACTTCAAATACAAATTAGGGGCGGCACAGTGGCACAGTGGCACCACCTGCCACATAGCACCAGGGACCGGGGTTTGTTTCCCAGCTTGGGTCACTGTCTGTGAGGAGTCTGCACGTTCTTCCTTGTCTGCGTGTGTCTCCTCCAACTTCCTCCCACAGTCCAAAGGACGTGCTAGTTAGGTGCATTGGCCATCCTAAATTCTCCCTCAGTATACCTGAACAGGTGCCGGAGTGTGGTGACTCGGGGATTTTCACAGTCACTTCATTCCAGGGTTAGTGTAAGCCTACTTGTGACACTAGTGAATAAACTTTAAAACAAATGATAAACTTCAAAATAAAGCTGTCAGAAAAAAGATCAGAAGAAATATTCCAATAATAAGTATACTGACTACCATCTGTTGCCTAACTGGGAATGTATTGTGGATAGGACATTTTAGCAGTAAAGCTCAGAGGAATCCTAACCCATTTTTACTCTTCCTCTTTGAGAAAAGAATAAAGCAATTCATTTGAAGTGTCTTGCTGTATGGGGTAGAAACATGAACCTTGAGAACAGAGAACATCCAATGATCAGAAGGTTGTGAAATGTGGTTCTGGAGAAAGATGGAGTAGGTCAGTTGGAGAAAACAAGAGGAAAGTTAAAGTTCCCCTTACAGTCGAGGAGGGAAGATCATTAGTGATTATCAGCAAGAAAAGGCAACAAGTTTGGACTGGCCAACATCTACAGCATGAGAACTTCATAGAAATCATAGAAACCCTACAGTGCAGAAGGAGGCCATTCGGCCCATCGAGTCTGCACCGACAATAATCCCACCCAGGCCTTCTCCCCGCTTAGTTACACTGCTAATCCCTCTAGCCTATCACACCCCGGGACACTAAGAGTTAATTTAGCATGTCCAATCAACCTAACCCGCACATCTTGGGACTGTGGGAGGAAACCGGAGCACCCGGAGGAAACCCACACAATCACGGGGAGAATGTGCAAACTCCACACTGACATTGACCCAAGTCAGGAATCGAACCCGAGTCCCTGGAGCTGTGAGGCAGCAGTGCTAACCACTGTGCCACTGTGCCGCCCAGACTTGTTGATTTAATTTCACCTGCCACCTATCTGCCCACTGCACCAACTTGCCTATGTCTTTTTGAAGTTCTACACTATCCTTGCAGTTAAACTGGCTGGTCTGTACTTGTTGGGCTTATCCTTACAACCCCTTTTGAACAAGGGCATAATGTCCGTCATTCTCCAGTCCACTGGTACCTTCCGGGAGCCTAGGGAAGACTGAAAGATTATGGCCAGTGCCCCTGCAGTTTCCACTCCCTTCCTTTTAGCCACTGATCTCATATCTTGTTATGTGGTTCTGTGTTCTATTTTGTTTTATAATGCCTTCATATTAATGTGAAATGCCCTGGGACCTTTCATTATGCTAAATGTGCTATAAACATATAAATTGTTTTTCTCTGAAGTATCAAATGCTTGCAAAACTTACATCAGAAATAACTTCTGAAAGCATGCTGTGATTTTTGCATTTGTGTAGTTTATATAAAAACAGCTGCTGAACTGCCTGAAATATGTTATTAATAACCATCATTATGGTTAATTGGTCTAAACAGCATCTTAATAATTAATGCTGATGGCAATTGCAACATGTCAGTGCAATTTGCCTGTCTGGGATAAGAATCATAGAATAATCATAGAAACCCTACAGTACAGAAAGAGGCCATTCGGCCCATCGAGTCTGCACCGACCACAATCCCACCCAGGCCCTACCCCCATATCCCTACATATTTTACCCACTAATCCCTCTAATCTACACATCCCAGGACACTAAGGGGCAATTTCAGCATAGCCAATCAACCTAACCCGCACATCTTTGGACTGTGGGAGGAAACCGGAGCACCCGGAGGCAACCCACGCAGACACGAGGAGAATGTGCAAACTCCACACAGACAGCGACCCAAGCCGGGAATTGAACCCAGGTCCCTGGAGCTGTGAAGCAGCAGTGCTAACCACTGTGCTACCGTGCCGCCCGGTGAATAAGCTTGGACTGTATAAGTGGTATAGGCTGTATCTCTGTAAAGTTACATTTTAGATGCTTCCTTTCCAGATTGAAGAGTCCAAGGGGATAAAATTGAACTAAACCTGATATTGGGCATGGGGATCACGATGTGTGAATACTCCGTGTCCATTCCTGTTGGGGCAGGCAGTATAAAATCTTCCTATTGCCTACTCATCTACCCGACTGCTGCATGTGAAATACATCGTTGACTGTTGTATGCTCAGTAGGGGGGCCCATGTGTGGGCATGGCTAGCATGATGAACAGCTACCCTACACCACTTAAAGGTATCTAAAAGAATCATAAGATTCGAGAAGGGATGAAGTTACATTGGAGGCGGTTCAGAGGAGGTTCACCAGATTGATTCCAGAAATGCAGAGTTTGTCTTACAAAGAGAGATTGGGCAATTTAAGCCAATACTCCCTGGAGTTTAGCAGAATGAGAGGAGATCTAATTGAGGTGTAGGCAATGTAACTTCATCCCTTTTCGAATCAGAGGACCAAAACTTAACACAATATTCTAAGTGCGCACAGGTATTGAGGATGATCGTGGAGGTGGTGTTGTTGTCTATCCTTACTGATTGCGGTCTATGGGTTAGGAAGACTAGGACCCAGTTACATAGGGAGGAGCTGAGCCCCAGGCCACGGAATTTGGAGATGAGTTTCATAGGAATAATGGTGTTGAAGGCTGAGCTGTAGTCAATAAATAGGAGTCTGACATATGTTACCTGGGCGTTCCAAGTTTGAGTACAGAGCCTGGGAGATGACCTCTGTTATGGACCTGTTGCGGCGGTAGGTGAACTGTAGTGGATCTAGGTAGTCCGAGACGCTGGAATTGATTCGTGCCATCACTAGTCTTTTGAAGCACTTCATAATGATGGATGTCAGAGCCACCGGACAATACACAGAGCACTGGAGTTCTCTGTGGGATGATAATGTTATGAGATGAGCTACCCAAAGTAGTTCTGTGCTTCATTCTTCAATTACCTATCAGTTGGTCATGGTCAAAGAGTGGAAGTTTGAATGGATGGCATTTATTTCATTTGGTGCAAACCAATTGTGAATGGCATTGATAGTGACTGGCCTTCATTGATGGAATGCCATATATGATGCAGCTGTGCTCCCTTCACTATTGCATGCATTCACCAAGTCTGCATTCTTACATCAGTCTCTTGATGATGCAAATTTGATGTGAGGCTAGTGAGTTATGTGTATCCCTTTAATAGTGTGAATGAAAGGATTAGCTTTTAGTTGCTTCCTGGGCAAGGAGGTCTTCCTCCTTTGTAATTAACCTGCATGAGTATCGCAGCACAGTGCTGTCCTTGCAAAACACGTTGGCAACTAGCAGAAGGTACCAGCCTTATAGCCCCAGCAATGTGGTATTGAACACAAGAGTGGTGCAGTGCCAAGGCGATATACACTGCACTCACCGCAAAGTCACAACTGAACTGAGGTCCGACTTGTGTATGCCACTCATTTGCAAACAGATTTGAGGCTGACATAATTTCCTGTTGGCATGTTGCAAGATTGGAAGACATGCGGAGATTCTGGCGAGCAGTTATTTTAATGAGCATCATGAATGTAGCCCAATCCATCATGCAAACCAGCGTCCCAGCCATTGACTCTATCTACACTTCCCGTTGCCTCGGAAAAGCAGCCAGCATAAGCAAGGACCCCACGCACCCCGGACATTCTCTCTTCCACCTTCTTCCATTGGGAAAAAGATACAAATGCCTGAGGTCACGTACCAACTGACTCAAGAACAGCTTCTTCCCTCCTGCCATCAGAATTTTCAATGGACCTATCTCGCACTAAGTTGATCTTTCTCTGCACCCTAGCTATGACTGTAACACTACATTCTGAACTCTCTCGTTTCCTTCTCTATGAACGGTATGCTTTGTCTGTATAGTGCGCAAGAAACAATACTTTCCACTGTGTATCAGTACACGTGACAATAATAAATCAAATTAAATCAAATCATTCATGAGATGTAAGTGAATGTAAATTGTATCTGTGCCACCAGGCAGTGGGATAACCAACCCACCGCTGGGAGAACTGCAAACTGCTTTTACGGCAGTGGTTTCTGACTTTTTGCTTGCCATTAGATTCTCTCCTCACGCCCCTCACAAAACATGCTGCGGAGTGATGGGAAAATTCCACCCAAATTCTTTTAAAGCTGGTTTGCATCTTCATCACAACACGCATTCCCACTTTTGTGTCATCTGTGAACTTGGAAATATTACATTTCCCACGTCCAAATCATTGATATATAGGGTGGGATTTTCTGGCCTTGCCCACTCCGATTCCAGGACGGGTGAGGCGATAGAATTCTGGCGATATTGTGAATATATAGCTGGGATCTGAATACTGATCCCTGTGCCCGTTGGCACAGGCTGCCAATGCGAGAATGACCCATTTATTCCAATTCTTAACCCATGCTGGTATATTATCTCCTATCCCTTGTACTTTAATTTTGCAAACCAACCTCCTGTGGGAACTTTATCAAAAACCATATGAAAATCCAAGTATGCCAACCAACTGGCTCTCCTTCATCAATTCTATTAGTAGTGTCCTCAAAAAATCTAACATGTTCATCTAGCATAATTTCCCTTTCATAAATCCATGTTGGCTATGCCCAATCAGATCATTATTATCTAAATGTCCATTTATCACATCTTTTATAATAAACTATAGCATTTCTCCACTACTGATGTACAGGCCTACAGTTTCCTGTTTTCTCTCTCCCTCACTTCTTAAATAGTGGAATGACATTTGCCATTCTGCATCCCATAATCTGTAGAATTTTAGATGATGCTCACCGATGCATCCACTTTTTCCGTAGAAATCTTTTTCAACACTCTGAAATGTAGGTCATCAGGTTACAGGGACTTACAGTCTTACAGGCTTATTGCCTTCAGTCCCATTAACGTCTCTAAAACAATCTTCTTACTAATACAAATTTCCTTCAATGCCTCATTCTCCCTAATCCCTTGGATCTCTAATTCTGGGAGATTTCTTGTATCTTTCTCAGTGAAGACAGACTCAAAGTAATCAATTACCTTCTCCGCCATTTCTGTATTCCCCATTATAAATTCTCCTGACTCTGCCTGTAATGGACCCACATTTGTCTTCGCCAGACGTTGCCTTTTTTGTGCCTCAAGAAGTTTATATTCATATTCTATTCGCCTTTTCTTTATCAGTGCTTTGGTCCTCCTTGGCTGCATTCTAAAATCTTCCCAATCTCAGGTTTACTAATATTTCTGACAACGTTACAGGTCTTTTCTTTTAATCTTATACAATCCTTTGTTAACCACGGTTGACTGACTTTTCTTGGCCTTCTTTCAACATAAACAATAGTATTTTGCATTCACATAGGGAACAATGTCCCTTTTTTCAATCACTATTTCCCATTCTCCAGATCTCCCGTTGAATTTCCGTCATCTTGTCACCTCTCTTGTTGCCTTCAAAAGCCGGCTTAAAACCCTTCTCCTTATCTGTGTGTTCATGCTCCTTCCCCTTTTTCTCGCTTTCATGTTTGATGCTTATCACTTTGTAAAGAGCATCTGAGATATTGTTCCCTATGTGAGGAGTAGGATATGAACATAAAGTGATATTGTACACGTTGAATAGAGAGCCAAGTTCAAGGCAATTTTCCCAGTCACAACCATATCTGTCTGCTGTACTGGCAGTTTAAAGCAAGAAGGCATTAAGTTTGACTATGGTTTGAATATAATTACCTTTGTTTGTCTTGCCTGCAAGAACTGAGAGCGACATGTGTCAGGGGCTAGTTCATACATGCCAGTCATGTGACAATCAACTGACAGTCAGCGCTTCAACACATGTCAGACTGTCACTAGAAAATCAATGTTTTCACTGCGACTGAAGCTTGTTGCCATTAACTGATCAGAGCGTTTGAAAGCTGGGAATGCAGCCTGTCAGAAGCAATCACATTAGTAGACAGTGAGACTGAAGGCTGGTAAAGCTCAGTTTTCCTTCTCTATTCTTTCAAAGGATTTGAGCATCACTGACAAAGCTAGTTATTGCCCAGTCCTAATTGCCCTTGATAAGGTAGTGGTGAGCCACGTTCTCGAATGGCTTACTAGGCGATTTCAGAAGGCAGTCAACTACATTCCAGTGAGCTTGGAGTCACATCAGACCAGACTGGCAAAGGGCAGCAGATTTCCTTCCCTAAAGGATGTTGGTGAATCAGATGTGTGCTTGCAACACCATTGGTCACCCTTACTACCTTTTATTCCAGATTTGATTTAATTAATTGAATTCAAATTCCCAGTGGTGAGAAATGATTTCATGACTCAATCATTAATTCAGGATCCTGGATGACCAGTCCAGTAACAAAGTCGTTATGCTACTGTATCCTGAATGGTTGGAAAGTGGACGCAGCTGCTTTCGGAAACAATTACATCTATTTAGTGAGTTAACGTGAGAAACTAGACAAAGTTCTGGATCTTGCTGCAAAAACAATGGTGCACTAGTGGTGCATGGCAGTATTAGGCTGGAATTTTCCGGCTGTCCATGCCAGCAGGATTCTCCAGTCCTGCTGCAGTGAAAGGAGATTTGGCTGAGCACCAGATTCTCCATCCTCGCTGGCAGCGGCGGCGGAACGTGAACGGTCAGAAAATTCCAGCCTTAATCAGCAAATCAGTCATCAAATTCAGAATGTTAAGATATACACTGTGGGATGTCAATTTCAAATAGCACCTTGCCCTCAATCTCTCTGGGCGGCCCTTCCCACTGACAGGATTTTCTGGTCTCTCCGAAGGTGAGCCTCATGCCACAGGTTCTTTGGCAGTGGGACGGGTGACCCATGCAAAATAGCATAGACCTTGGCGTGCCTGGGTGATCCCACCGGTGGCCAATGGTGAGCCGTCTCCATTGCTGGAAAACATGCTGGGGGAGGATACCTGCCCTCTGTTATTTTTTAAGAAATTGCTGAATTTGCACATTATTTGCCAATTAAATTCACTACATTTAATAGGAAATTGGGGATCATGAAAGGATTCCTCATATCGTGGCCCCATTTGTTAGGTTTGCAAATCATTTTATGATGCTACAGCCAATTTTCTGACACTTGGGTTTCTCAATCTGTTACTGGAGAGTAAAGAATGGATTCACAGTTAACACATTGGCAAACAAAGGCACATAAGTTGACTCATGACCCAGAGAAATCTGTTCCACCAGAAGCCAACTAAACACAACCTACTTGATTGTACCTCAATTGCCTCAGGATTGCTGTCTTCCACTGAAAAGCCTTCATGCAGAATAGGGGATACAGCTAAACAGACACTGTCGACTGTGACTGTGGTGACGCATCCCAAATGATGAAACATCTCATAGAATGCCCTCTACCACCAGAGCCATATAGCCCGCAAGCTCTTCAACTCTTGAGACAGGCCTGCATGGAACAATGGCTAGGGAAGGTGTAGTGACATAACAAAAGAATAGGAACTTAATGTAAAAATACTGCATTTGTATCATGGTGCTTAAGCATGTCTGTATCTTTTAAACAGTGTGATAATTGTTAATGCAATGCCAATGTAATGATTCAATCTTATACCTGTATTTAATCAATTGTTGTTAGGGGCTGTAGCGGGATCCCTCTTTTTAACTCCACTGGGGTTATTTTAGGTTTGGTTCTCCGTTACCCAAACCCCACCAATGCCCGTGTGATTCTCTCTCTCGCCGATGGAACAACGGCCACCTTGCGTCTACTTCACTAGAGTAGCGCTCCCAAGAGAAAGAAAAGGAAACTGCTGCCTATCCACGACCTGGCAGCCTTTCCTGAGTGGGCGGTTTCAAAGCGCCCAGGGTACCCTCAGTTCTAGACTCCAGAATTATGGTAAGGGATATTTAATATTGTGACTTGGTCAGAGATCATTGGTGAGAAATTGAAAAGATCAAAACGGACTCCAATGGAAGTCAAAGATATATATATATATATTTATTAAAACATCAAGGTCAAGGTCACCAAACACCAGGAAAACAACACACAATGCCTTATGCTCTATAAGACTATAGCTATGGAAGGAATACTAAAACGGACACAACGAGAATGCTTACTTTACACAAGTTTACCAGTGTCTTAAACTATGAAAGGTGCATGCAAAAGGCCCCCCCTTTCCCCAAAGCCTCATCCACTATGATAATCTCGGGAACTTCGCGAATTACCAGAGGGTACTCACAATCTTAGTTTAAATTGCTCAGTGGGCTTCGGGCTGCGTGCTGGAGATGAACGAGAGGCAGCAACAGGAGAAGAGAGTGAAGGGTGCTGCCATGCTGGTCCGAAGAGAAAAGAGAGAGAGAGCCCAGAGCTTGCTTGTCCCTTTTTAAAACCTGAAGCAGTGATTCTCTCACACAAAACAGTTTCAATCATTGATAGTTTCGATTGACTGGGACAAAAGGGCTGGACCTGTCGGGACCGCCCTTAATTGACATTTTAATGTCTTTTAAATGTTCTCTGAGTCATCCTGATTGGAATCCCATCAGCGAGCTGAGTCATTGATGTTGTCTGTGGATGGAATGATCTCAGTTCTCATTGTCTTGCTGCTGGGCTATTTACTCCTTGTCTGCTGGCCATGGTTTCTCCTTTGTTTCCTGTTGATTAGATTATCCCAGTCTCGACCTTCTCGTTATTCCCAGCCTCTTGCATATTCATGTGGCTGTAAAGGTTCCTGACAACCAGTCGGCCATTTTCCTTATCCCTGGGTTTTTTACTCATGGAGGATTTGCCCTAAAACTTACAGGGCTTTAAAAATATCAATTCACTTTTTTAGAATGTTTTTCTGATTTTCCTTTCTGTTTCTTTTTCTCTCCCAGAGCAATCTTTCTCTCTTTTAAGTCAACTCAGGTACAGTAAGAGAAATAATTTCAGACACCCTAACTTATCTTCGTTTTCTGCATTCCTTTCGTAATCCTTAAATCTCATTTGTTAAGGGGCTACATTGTTGGTCTTACTATTAGCAGAGGTCCATGGTGCCCCATTTCCCTTACCATTTGTTATCAGCTTCCAGCAATTTGAGGGAAGTTGTTTTGAGCTAAAGGGTACAGAAAAAAGTCTAACAAATGATGTGTGCTATGTATGAGATACTCCACTCCAATAAGATTTACCCCAATATATATTCAGTAAATCCAAACCAAGGTTCTTCTTTGCTTAATTACTTATGTAAGTATTCAGACAAATAAATGCAAGCAGGAGCTGAATCTATAGACCTGAGGATCTTGGGAAGTATCAGTGAGATATTTAGTGAGAAGCATTCTGAATCAGAACAGCACAAAATGCTAAAACAATTGATCATTTTTCTAAAATTTCTTTCTAGACTCTCTTTGCTGGTACAAGTGTATGAACAAAATTCACAATTCAAGTTCCAATACAACACATTTCTGCCCTTCTTAGGAAATAAGAGGGATAGCATGTTTTGGTGGCTTGTTTTTAAAGGTGTAAGCAATAAACTTAAGCATAATTTGAACATTCAATTATCGGTAACACCATTACATATGCAAAATCTTGTATTAATTTAACAATGCACTCAATCATATATATTGAGATGAAATATTTGTTCACCAATTAAAAATAGTTAATTTGGTTAGATAGTCATTGAAGTTTGGTGGGCATGTTCTCTCATGATTAGGATATCATCTGATATCAGGTGCTGTCTCTTTTAGTTATGCTTTTCATCTAAGATGCCAGTAATTGAATGAGATTCCACGTGATGTATGGTTTTTCAGTGCTTTGAAGAGTGATGTGTTTCATACGATGATTTGCAAATCGTACTTAGCAGTGATCATTGATCCTTTTGTATTGGTCACAACAAATGGCTGGATATCAAACAGAGTTGTTGGCTTTCAACATCTCATTTCACAAACACTTTATCTCCTGGTTTTAGCAGCATAGCTCTAAATTTTATATTTTGATTTGCATTTACTTTTTTTTTATTCTTTCGTGGGACACGGGCATCGCTGGCTAGCCAGCATTTATTGCCCATCCATATGTATGAGAGTCAACTACATTGTTGTGGCTCTTGAGTCACATGTAGGCCAGATCAAGTAAGGATGGCAGATTTCCTTCCCTAAAGCACATTAGTGAACCAGATGGGATTTTCCGACAATTGACAATGATTTCACAGTCATCAGTCGATTCTTAATTCCAGATATTCTTTACTGAATTCAAATTCCACCACCTGCCGTGGCGGGATTCAAAACCCAGGTCCCCAGAACATGAAACAAGCTGAGTTTCTGGATTAATAGTCCAGTGATAATACCACTAGGCCATCGCCTCCCCTACACTTACACTTCATCCTTCTGTTCTTGGTTGTGTTTATGTACATGTTGATCGTTAGCTCTGCGGGATAGCTCAGAAAGACATGTGCACATAGGATGTGCAAAAGATGAGTGTAGCTGGAGGTTTTCCAGTAGTCAAGTGGCAAGTCACTTTGTAATTGCAAAGAAAGTGATAATACTGTTACTTCCATGACTTTGGCTGGAGCTGTTCCGATATATATAATAGTTTTTAAGATATGTGTAAATCACTTGACTTCTCCTTTAGCTCTTGGCAAATGGGGTGTGATATTTCGATGAGTAAAATTCAGATGGTTTGCAAATTTACTGAACTCATCGCTGTTGAAGGGGCTGCATTGTTACTTCTCACCGGTTGAGGGATTCTAAACAAATAGGTACAGCTGTCTCAAACATATCTCCCAATTCTTCGCCTCCAGAGTGGAGAAGAAAACTCTTTCCTCTTTTGTCATTTGTGATTGTAAAACTTGCCATTCTGCCTTTAACAAGTTGTACCCACTTCCCAGCATGGTAATACAGATGATGGCTCTGGATGCACATCAAAGGGTGGTAGATTGGGCACAGACAATGCCATATTGATCGGCAATGAAGTGATAATACATGATTGAGGATCTGGAATGACATTCATTTCAAGTAAAAACTTCTCTGTAATGATCCGAGATTATTATTTTTTGATTGGATGGTTATTTTGGTGAGATGCATGTGCATATACCTGTGTGTGTGTGTGTATCTAACAGACACTATTAATCTTTTAATAATACTATTTGTGGAAAGTAGAAAAATACCTTCCAGATGTTTCATCTCTGAAAGAACTGTTGCCTATTTTTCAGCATCCTCGTCATCGTTGTAAATGTTTTGGGAAGAAACAGTAAGATATTCAGTAAAAAGAATTCAGATCCAGAACTGCACATTGTGTTAAGTCAATGGATTCCTTTTCTTAAATTTCCTTTTAGACTCCCTCTGCTGGTCCATGTGTATGGTAGCCTTAAGTGGACAAAATGTACAATGCAAATTTTCAATACAGTAAAATAGACAAGAAGCATCGTTTTATATTTATTTGTATTTGGAAAGTTCTCTGATAAGGTGGTGGTGTAACTGAGTGATTTGTTAAGCTATGCCAGAGAGCAATATCATAGAAGAAGGCCATTTGGCCCATTGAGTCTGCACTGACTTTCTGACAGAGTATCTTACCCAGGCCCTCTCCACTGCCCTATCCCTGTAAACTCACACATTTGCCATGGCTAATCCATCTAACCTACACATCTTGGGAAACTAAGGGACAATTTAACATGGTCAATCCACCTAATCTGTACGTCTTTGGACTGTGAGAGGAAACCGGAGCACCCGGAGGAAACCCATGCAGACATGAGGAGAATGTGCAAACTCCACACAGTCACTCGAGGCTGGAATTGAACCCGTATCCCTGGTGCTGTAAGGCAGCAGTGCTAACCATTGTGCCACTGTGCCGCCCTAATATCATAATGGTTCGGCTAAATAAGTGGGGGTGTATGCGAAATGTGACATAATACTAGTCAAAGCACTAATGGATTTTCCATCCTATTTAGTTTTCACATCCTTTTAAATGGAACAAAATTTGAAAAAAGTGTATGAAGAAATTTATGTTTATTTGCCTTTGGTGAAAGTCACTGTGACAGAAATGAAATATTTTTACCTTATTTTGCCAAAGTTCCTTGTTCCTTTGAATCCATTATTTTTCTGCAAAAAATGAGGATTTCCTTTCCCCTTTTTCTGCCACATGGATCAGTTTACAAAACAGTTTAATGAAGTAAAGGTTTTATAGAGTCTAATGTATTTTGCAGATGCGTTTGCCTCTTGCGTTTCATAAACTCATGCTGTTGAGGATGCACGACAACGTTCTGCCTTTGTTGGAAGAACAGCAGCAATGGATGGCTGCATGGGTTACTGTCAATCTGCATGGGCTATAGAGTTACTTTAATGTGACCTGTGTGAACACTGATGCACCCCCATCGTCACCAAGGGTCTTTTTCCTGGGATAGCACTGCAAGTTCATTGTCTATTTTGACTTGTGTGAGGCTACATGATAGTATAGAAATGCTTCCTACCTGGAAGCTATTGAACATGAGAGGAAGAAGATTTAGTGAATTATGGTAGTTTCCTCAGTGCCTGCTACTGCCACAGCTCATCTCATCCTGAAGTCTAATAATGTCTCTGAATTTAGAGCAGTGGGCATCTATGAGCTGTCGAAATCCCTCTTTTATGATTAATTGTACCCAATCTCTCATCAAAGTGAAACCAGGCAAGGGAAGTGCACAACAACAACAGTAGAGCAACTTGTATTTACCCCAGTAAAAGATCCCAGGGTGTTCCGCAGGATCCAACAATATTTTAGCAGCAGATGAGTTGAGGCAGGGACAGTCAAGTGATGTCCCATTGGTGAAAATAGGTGGTCTTAGTGACAGCACAGAGATTGGCAGCTCACCTCAGAGTCAAATCACCTCACGGACGAAGTAGAAATGGTTGAGAGCTTCAAGTTTTTAGGTGTCCAGATCACCAACAACCTGCCCTGGTCCCGCCATGCTGACGCTATAGCTAAGAAAGTCCACCAATGCCTCTACTTTCTCAGAAGACGAAGGAAATTTGGCATGTCAGCTACAACTCTCACCAACTTTTACAGATGCACCATAGAAAGCATTCTTTCTCATTGTATTACAGCTTGGTATGGCTCCTGCTCTGCCCAAGACCACAAGGAACTACAAAAGGTCGTGAATGTAGCCCAATCCATCACGCAAATCAGCCTCCCATCCATTGACCCTGTCCACACTTCCCGCTGCCTCGGCAAAGCAGCCAGCATAATTAAGGACCCCACGCACCCCAGACATTCTCTGTTCCACCTTCTTCCATCGGGAAAAAATGCAAACGTCTGAGGTCACATACCAACCAACTCAAGAACAGCAGTCGTGATCACCACATTATTCTGGTTACATAAGCAATGTGACACTCCTTGCAAAATCTTATCCATTATAATTTGGAACTTCTTTGGAGAAAAATTCCCACCAGAGGGCAGGAGCATAATCCCATGTATATTTATTGTGAAATACTGTGGACTCTCGTGATTTACTTTGATGTGTGCAGAAGCATGGGATGAATCCAATTTTGTGAATATTTCTGTTAACTTTGTGTACAAATCTTGAAAGGTCAGTAGTGGATACCTCTCATCATCAACGGTCTGGTTGACTGTGATTCGAGTGCCCATTTGTGCCTCAATGTTTTGTCTGACTTGGACATGACGATGATTAGGGCTAGCCAGCCACTGGGATCACTTTTCACTAGCATAGCATTTTTCTCTAACATCTTAGATTTTGAAAGCATGAGAAACTGGCCTGTGCTTGCAATATGCTGGGTTTGCATTAAATCTGATTTGGATGTGCGCATTCACACCGATTATATGTTCGTAACTATCTTTGAAAGATACTGAGAGTTATTCTATAGCTGATCAAACATCTTGGGTGTCTCAACTTGAAAAACACACTTCCAGTCTAAGTGAGGTTTGTGAAGTAAGTATTTGCCCAATCACATTGTAGCGACATATTTTGCTACAATAATGGATAACTTGAGGAACTCACCCTTGTGTTGGACATTCCACTCCATTTGTCCACATGCTTCTAACATTTCTTCAGACTAGTTTTTCAATTGAATTGTGTTCTCAGTTAGAAGTATGTCACTGAACTTGCTCTTGTATGTGTCTCTACTCATGAGCGAGCGATCTGCATTCCAGTCGATGTGCATGTTGATTCACCAACATCTTTGTACAAAAATCTCTGTCATTTGAGTTATTGCTAGCGCTATACATACTGAATATCCTTGGCCCCTCTTTGCCCAAACACTACGGATTCACTTTAAGGTTGTGAACTCCATCCTTGTGACATTGCTGCCATTTTAGTGATAACAAGCTGCTAAGTCTCTATCACCAGCATTCTTCTGATCAGATCTCCTTGCTTTAGACATGGCAGAAGCCTTCTGAAAGTGAACAGAAGCTCGTCATTTGCACAGGGCAGAATTCTCAACAATTCTTTGATGCCATGTCCATGGTAAAAGCAATCTTAAAACATTCTAGCTCAAATGTAAGATTTTTAACTGAATTCTTTCACCCACTGATCCACACTCTGTCTTGGAATGCATTGTCTAAGAATATAACAAAGTTGCAACATACTGATAAATGCATTAGTGCCACACTGTTTTTGGGGGTATTAAGATGGATACAAAACTGGATGACAAACAATTAAAACGTATGAATAAACGGGCCTTTTTCTGAATGGTAGGCAATGACTATCCCTGTGGGGTACTGCAGGGATAAGTGCTAGGATCTAGCTATTTACAATATATATTAATGATTTAGATCAGGGAACTAAAAATAATATCTCCAAATTTGAAGATGACACAAAGCTGGGTGGGAGGATGAACTGCGAGGAGGATGCAGAGATGCTTCAGTGTGATTTGGATTAGTTGAGTGAGTGGACAAATACTTGACAGATGCAGAATAATGTGAATAAATGTGGATACACTTTGGTGGCAAAAACTAGGAAGGCAGATTATTATCTGAGTGGCTGTAGATTGAGAGAGGGGAATGTGCAATGAGATCTGGATGTCTTTGTACACAGGTCACTGAAAGTAAGCATGTAGATGCAGCAGGCGCTAAGAAGGGAAATGGTATGGTGGCCTTCATAGCCAGAAGATTTGAATTCAGGAGCAGGGATGTCTTGCTGCAATTACACAGGACCTTGGTGAGGCCACACCTGGAATATTGTGTGCAGTTTTGGTCTCCTTACCTTGCTATGGAGGGAGTGTAACAAAGGTTTACCAGACTGATTCCTGGGATGGTGGGACTGATATATCATAGAATCATAGAATCATAGAAACCCTACAGTACAGAAAGAGGCCATTCGGCCCATCGAGTCTGCACCGACCACAATCCCACCCATGCCCTATCCCCATATCCCTACAGATTTACCCACTAATCCCTCTAACCTACGCATCTCAGGACACTAAGGGCAATTTAGAATGGCCAGTCAACCTAACCTACACATCTTTGGACTGTGGGAGGAAACCGGAGCGCCCGGAGGAAACCCACGCAGACACGAGAAGAATGTGCAAACTCCACACAGACAGTGACCCAAGCCGGGAATCGAACCCAGGTCCCTGGAGCTGTGAAGCAGCAGTGCTAACCACTGTGCTACCGTGCTGCCCTTTTTTTTTGTTCTTTGTTCTTTGTACCACACTTCCAGGGCAATGTCAGGTTCCATCCACAGGAGGAGAGATTGAGACAGTTAGGATTATATTCCCTGGAGTTTACATGAATTGGTGGGGGGGGGGGGGAGGGGGGATCTCATAGAAACCTATAAAACTCAAACAGGACTTGACAGGGTAAAAGGTCACAGTAAGGATATGGGGTAAACCAGTTCGGATTGAGATGAGGAGAAATTTCTTCACCCAGAGAGTGGTGAGCCTGTGGAATTCTCTGCCACAGAAAGTAGTTGAGGCCAAAACAGTATGTTTGCAAGAAGTTAGATATATCCCTTGGGGCTAAAGGGATCAAAAGATATGAGGGGAAAGCGGGAACAGGTTACTGAGTTGGATGATCGGCTATGATCATAATGAATGGTGTAGCAAGTTCAAAGGGCCAAATGGCCTCCTCCTGCTCCTATTTTCTATGCGTCTATGCTCAGCAACTGTTTTACTATTTTTCTGGCTTCTGGTTCCAATTTTGTAGCTTTCTGCTATCTCGAGTGGTTTAGGGTTAAAATGTTCCTCCAACAGGAGCCTTCCCAAAGGGCCTTCCCTGACTGTAATTTTCTTTGTTCTTTCCGGAAGAGTAAGGGGTTTTATTTCAGTTGGGCAGCATGGTCGGTGCAGGCTTGGAGGGCCGAAGGGCTGTTCCTGTGCTGTTATTATTTTGTTCTAACTTGGTAATAATTATGAAAGACAGTGTTTTGTCTTGTAGAAGCAGGAAGATTTGTTAATGTGCTATGCACTTCTAGGCCTATCTCAGTTCGTAAAATTGCTTTATGGCACTCAAGAATTGCCCCATGCTAGGTCTGGACCTCTTCACTTTCACCTCTGCGCTGTAAGAGATTATTGGCTCTGAAAAACATGTCACTTTTTTTCAAAGAACTGAATGGTTCTCACACTCTCTCATACACCCCTAGCCTTCCAATGTATCCTGTGGACACAACTAGATTGTCCCATTTTTAAACGTAAGAGTGACCAGATAAATACTTTACTGTGGCTGGCTTTAACAGTGGTGCACTAATCAATACAATCTTGCCAAGCAAGTGTAGTCAGTAGCTGAATCAGATCAGCACTAGGACCCTGCAGCAGCCTATTCAACTTGGTATAGACCATGGGCGGAATTTTCCTGTCCTGCCCGCCACGGGAATCATAGCGGGCAGGGGCGGACCATACAAAGGTCAATTGACCTCAGGTGGGAAGTTCCAGGCTTGGGGCAAGCGAGGCTGGAAAATCCTGCTCCATATGGTCTCAAACAATGAGGCTGAACCCAATCTAGACTAAAATCTTCATCATCCTAGCTGGTAGGAAGGACATTGGAGCTGACTAATTTTGTTCATCATGGTCTTTACCGTGGTTTGTTGTGGAAGGTTGCACACGTTATTGCTATTTCATCCAAATCTTTATACATTGGGGGAACTTGTAAAGAGAAGCAGCTAAAAAGATGGCCAGGTCACATGTTTAATGATGTCATCACTCATTGGGCATGCTCATAACACATTACAAGCTGGGTGTTTGCAGTGTACATGAGGAAGCTGGTACTTTTTTGGATAATGTCGCTAAGGAGCAGTTGTAGATGAGAAATAGGAGAGCCAAGGAGATCCTAGTGGGAAGAGGGTTGCAAGTGACTATCTATTAATAAGAATGGAACGAGATGAGTGCAGTCCCACTAAGCTGGACGATAGTGGAGAGGCCTTGGAAGAAGATGGTGTGGTCAACTGAGTCAAAGGCTGCAGGCAGATTGAGAAAGGCACGAAGGGACAGTTTACCCCATGGTCACAGTCACATAAGATGTGATTTGTGACGTTGATAAAATCTATGGTGGCAGGGACAAAAACCTGTTTCAGTTCCAGAAAAGATGGACCCTTGGAGGTCACTGCACATTGAAGAACTTTAAAGAGGAATGTGTGGCTGGATTTGAGACAGTAGTTTGTAAGGATGGAGTGGCCAAGGCTTGTTTTGTTTGGAGTAGAGAGGTGATAATTACAGAAGGAGAGAGGGACAGAAGCTGAGGAGAGAGAATCATCAACAACATTAGTTAATTTACAGCACAGGAAGGGATGTTTGGTGATCAGTCGTTTTGTCAGAAGGGGATCAACAAGCGTGAGTCTGATGGCAAGGATATGAGAAGAAATAGCAAGGGAACAAAAGACAGACATGAATGAATTCAGGGCAAGGGAAGGAGGTGTCCTTAGAAGTTTGAGCCATGAGCTGAGGGAGGAGAAAGAAATCTGAAAGGCAGCTGGTCAGATGTTCTCAATCCTAGAACAAAGAAAACCATGAGCTATTCAGACATGGGTTCTTGGAGCTGAGGGCGGAAGAGACAAAGGAGAGGAGTTTCAGAAGTGCTAGCAGTAGAGAAAGAAGCCATGGGCCTATCTTTGCATTCCAGGATAATCCTGAAATAATTAGTAATTTTGGCAGAGGAGAGCAACCAATAGGGCTGCTAGAGGAAAAAGCACTCACAAAGTAAACATGTAAACCACATGTCCAAATAAAATTCATTCATTTTATTTAATGTGATTTTAAAAAAGTCTACTTGAAGATCCAAAGAACAGATCACTCCTGTCTCTCAGCCTGCAGTAGCTGCTCTGTTGCTGGATCTAAGATGCATCGTTGCCCATCTGCTCTTCCATGAGTTGCCACTGCACCCAATTCAATTGCCTGATGCCAACCTTTCCACACAGTAATATTATGCCAAAGGCAGCCCACAACTAGCATTTCACTGAACTGCTCGGGACACTTCACAAAGTCCACCTAATCACTTCAAGAATCTCAAAGCCATGTTAGTATTTCAAATATCTGTTGAAACAAGCACTGGTTTGTCCATGTATTTGTTTTGTTTTGAGATACCAAGGAACTCAAATTGATCTTTGCTAGTAATGTGAAAAAGGTTCTCAGTGAATTTGCCCAATCTTATCCATTGATATGGAAAATAAAATTAGAGATGGTGCATAATGGGCTGGTGATTGGCTACAAACCCATCTGACACAACCTAGAAAACAATTTCACACTTTCACTGATCTCTTTTTTGGTGACACCAATTCTCACAGAATCCTACAGGGCAGAAGGAGGCTATTCAGCCTCGAGTCTGCACTGACCACAATCCCACCCAGGCCCCATCCCCATAATCCCACCCAGTTACCCCAGCTAGTCCCCCTGACACAAGGGGACAATTTAGCATGGCCAATCCACCAAACCCGCACATCTTTGGACTGTGGGAGCAACCCGGAGCACCCGGAGGAACCCACGCTGACACGGGGAGAACGTGCAAACACCACACAGACAGTGACCCAAGCCGGGAATCGAACCTGCTGTGAGGCAGCAGTGTTAACCACTGTGCCACCGTGCTACCGTCACTCGCCTTGTCCTCAGATTTCACAGCCTTCCCCATCAACCTGTCCCCTCATATAAACTCTCCTAATCCATATACTCCACCACCCCGTCATCCTTATCATCTTACTAATCTCGACTCGCTTTGTCTGGGACATAGGAATGGCCATTCTCTATCATTTCCCTATATCCTTCGCACCCTTACCCCCTCATAACTCCACTCCCCCCACTTTCTTCTGAAAAACACTTCCACCAAATCATGTATAATAACACTTTCAAACTCTAAGTCATCTAACCATTAGCCTGCCATCTATCGCTATTTTTCTGGAGCTGTCGATCTGCTCAATCACACCAAAAGCAGGCACTGCACAAGCAGTTTTCCAGGCCATTGGATGCGCGCTCGTATTAATAACTGTTATGTATTTAAAGTGGTTACATCTCTGTTGGTATAATGTCATGTGACCTGTCGTGA
This sequence comes from Mustelus asterias, assembly GCF_964213995.1. NCBI lineage: Eukaryota > Metazoa > Chordata > Chondrichthyes > Carcharhiniformes > Triakidae > Mustelus > Mustelus asterias. Next base: position 94,837,874 of record NC_135802.1, on the reverse strand, counting down.
TGTAAGCAAAGGGATTCGCAGGCTGTTGGGGCTCTTCCACCTTGAACCTGAAACAAGAAACATCGGCTAAATAAACCTGTGTCGTGTTTTACTTCAATCCACAAGTGTGGCACCTCATTTTGCTGTAAAATGCAGGGCAGTTAGGGGTGGGCAATAAATGCTGGCCCAGCCAGCAACACCCACATCCTGTAAATAAAAAATCCCCTGTCAGTACTTAACATCAGGTTGAAATACCACTGAAAGCCTCTTGATGGTGCTGTTGAACACAATTATCTCTGTTGCAGCTGATGGGGATTTTGTGGTATTGCAACTGTTCGTATTATTGGGAAAAAAACTTGTTATATTGAAAGGGGATGAACCCACTCACAAAGTAGTCTGACAGAGTAAAACAAAAGCATGACAGGTCTGTAAAATAATGAGGGCCATAGATCAGCTAGATAGTCAAGATGTTTTCCCAAAGTTAGGGGAGTCTAAAACTCGAGGGATAGGTTTAAGGTGAGAGGGGAGATGTACAAAAGGGTCCAGAGGGGCAATTTCTTTCACACAGAGAGTGGTGAGTGTCTGGAACAAGCTGCCAGAGGTAGTAGTAGAGACGGGTACAATTTTGTCTTTTAACAAGTGTTTAGACAGTTACACGGGTAAGAAAGGTGTAGAGGGATATGGGCCAATCGTGGGCAATTGGGACTAGCTTAGTGGTTAAAAAAGGGGAGGCATAGACAAGTTGGGTGGTAGGATCTGTTTCCATGCTGTAAACCTCTATGACTCTATAACTGAAGACGCTATGTGCAGTTCTCAGTTCTTGTCTGGGAATTTTATTCGCTGAAGAAGGGTAGGTGAGATGGGGGTGATAGAAATAATAACTATTAACTGGAATTATTGAGCTATATATTTCAGTTAATTGTATAAACTAGGTACATATTCTGTGGAAAAACTAGCTACTAAATCTGCCAAACGTTTCACAATGATATTTTTGAATAGAATTGGAGGTAAACTGAGTAGAAACATAATGATGGCATCATTTCAGCCTGTAATATTTTTGTTTTCCCTTTAGTGGCCACATAAATTAATGACAATGCTGGATATATAACTTGTAACAATTTCACCAAAACATTTTCAGCATTAATCTTTTGCTTTATTACGATCTATGCTTCATTTAAAAAGTGGTGTTATAAAACCGACAGCTATTAGCTGTTCAAGTTACTGAGTTTAATAGAAATACTTGGATTCACATAATTTTACTGAACAAAGACAATCTGTTTTCCACATAAAGCTGGATCTAGTTTATAAATTTAACATAAACAGGTGGCACAATGGTTAACACTGCTGCTTCACAGCTCCAGGGTCCTGGGTTCGATTCCCGGCTCGGGTCACTGTCTGTGTGGAGTTTGCACATTCTCCTCGTGTCTGCGTGGGTTTCCTCCGGGTGCTCCGGTTTCCTCCCACAGTCCAAAGATGTGCAGGTTAGGTTGATTGGCCAGGTTAAAAATTGCCCCTTAGAGTCCTGAGATGCGTAGGTTAGAGGGATTAGCGGGTAAATATGTGAGGGTAGGGCCTGGGTGGGAATGTGGTCGGTGCAGACTCGATGGGCCGAATGGCCTCCTTCTGCACTGTAGGGTTTCTATGATTTCTAACCAAGACAGTTATTACAAAGAACAACAAAGAACAATACAGCACAGGAACAGGCCCTTCGGCCCTCCAAGCCCACGCCACTCCCTGGTCCAAACTAGACCATTCTTTTGTATCCCTCCATTCCCACTCCGTTCATATGGCTGTCTAGATAAGTCTTAAACGTTCCCAGTGTGTCCGCCTCCACCACCTTGCCTGGCAGCGCATTCCAGGCCCCCACCACCCTCTGTGTAAAATATGTCCTTCTGATATCTGTGTTAAACCTCCCCCCCCCTTCACCTTGAACCTATGACCCCTTGTGAACGTCACCACCGACCTGGGGAAAAGCTTCCCACCGTTCACCCTATCTATGCCTTTCATAATTTTATACACCTCTATTAAGTCTCCCCCCATCCTCCGTCTTTCCAGGGAGAACAACCCCAGTTTCCCCAATCTCTCCTCATAACCAAGCCCCTCCATACCAGGCAACATCCTGGTAAACCTCCTCTGTACTCTCTCCAAAGCCTCCACGTCCTTCTGGTAGTGTGGCGACCAGAACTGGTCGCAGTATTCCAAATGCGGCCGAACCAACGTTCTATACATCTGCAACATCAGATCTCAACTTTTATACTCTATGCCCCGTCCTATAAAGGCAAGCATGCCATATGCCTTCTTCACCACCTTCTCCACCTGTGACGTCACTTTCAAGGATCTGTGGACTTGCACACCCAGGTCCCTCTGCGTATCTACACCCTTTATGGTTCTGCCATTTATCGTATAGCTCCTCCCTACATTATTTCTACCAAAATGCATCACTTCGCATTTATCAGGATTGAACTCCATCTGCCATTTCTTTGCCCAAATTTCCAGCCTATCTATATCCTTCTGTAGCTTCTGACAATGCTCCTCACTATCTGCAAGTCCTGCCAATTTTGTGTCGTCCGCAAACTTACTGATCACCCCAGTTACACCTTCTTCCAGATCATTTATATAAATCACAAACAGCAGAGGTCCCAATACAGAGCCCTGCGGAACACCACTAGTCACAGGCCTCCAGCCAGAAAAAGACCCTTCCACTACCACCCTCTGACTTCTGTGACTAAGCCAGTTCTCCACCCATCTAGCCACCTCCCCCTTTATCCCATGAGATCCAACCTTTTTCACCAGCCTACCATGAGGGACTTTGTCAAACGCTTTACTAAAGTCCATATAGACGACATCCACGGCCCTTCCCTCGTCAACCATTCTGGTCACTTCTTCAAAAAACTCCACCAAGTTAGTGAGGCATGACCTCCCTCTCACAAAACCATGCTGGCTATCGTTAATGAGTTTATTCCTTTCTAAATGTGCATACATCCTATCTCTAAGAATCTTCTCCAACAACTTCCCCACCACGGACGTCAAGCTCACTGGCCTATAATTACCCGGGTTATCCTTCCTACCCTTCTTAAATAACGGGACCACATTAGCTATCCTCCAATCCTCTGGGACCTCACCTGCGTCCAGTGACGAGGCAAAGATTTGCGTCAGAGGCCCAGCGATTTCATCTCTCGTCTCCCTGAGCAGCCTTGGATAGATTCCATCAGGCCCTGGGGATTTGTCAGTCTTTATATTCTCTAACAAACCTAACACTTCCTCCTTTGTAATGGAGATTTTCTCCAACGGCTCAACACTCCCCTCCGAGACACTCCCAGTCAACACATCCCTCTCCTTTGTGAATACCGACGCAAAGTATTCATTTAGGATCTCCCCTACTTCTTTGGGCTCCAAGCATAATTCCCCACTTTTGTCCCTGAGAGGTCCGATTTTTTCCCTGACAACCCTTTTGTTCCTAACGTATGAATAAAATGCCTTGGGATTCTCCTTGATCCTGTCTGCCAAGAACATTTCGTGACCCCTTTTTGCTCTTCTAATTCCCCGTTTGAGTTCTTTCCTACTTTCTTTGTACTCCTCCAGAGCTCCCTCCGTTTTTAGCTGCCTGGACCTAACATACGCCTCTCTTTTCTTTTTGACCAGTCTCTCAATTTCCCTGGTTATCCACGGCTCTCGAATCCTACCCTTCCTATCCTTCTTTTTTACAGGCATTGATTGACAAAAAAAGCAGAACTGGGCCGATCATGTGTGTGGGTAAGGAATGCACCACCATTGGCCCCATTACCTCCATGGGAGTGGCCGAACATGCCTTGACAACATTTACACATGGACTTTGTGGATCCATAAAAGGTCACATATTCATGGTTGTCACTGAAGTCCACTCAAAATGGTCAGAAGTGGTCACAATGAAGTCACAATGTGGAACAAACCATTGAATAGCTCAATGAGATTATTACCAGATTTGGGAAACCAAATTGTCAGTGATAATGGACCACAATTTATAGCTCAAGAATTCGAAGACTAGCTAAAGAAGGGTGGTATCCAACACATATCCAAAAGAAAAAATGCTGGAAAATCTCAGCAGGTCTGGCAACATCTGTAAAGAGAGAAAAGAGCTGACGTTTCGAGTCACATAAAATCAGTACCAGACCACCCTTTGATGAATGGTTTAGCCAAAACAGTCATTCAATCCTTGAAGCATTCACTGAAAGCCTCCAAGGACCAAGGTTCATTAAGTCGCCATCTAAACAGTTTCTTGGTGACATATCGCAACGCCACACATACCACAACACAAAATTCACCAGCTTCACTACTCATAAAGAGAAAGCTGGGAACCACTCTTGATTTACTCATACCACAGGAGATGTCTGGAATAGTACAACGCAATCAACAGTTACAAATTCTACGATGGGACGGTAATTCAAAACGACACCTATTTCAGCAGGAGAATACGTTTTGGCACGCAGTTATACCACTAATGAGAAGTGGGGTCCTGCAATGTCTTGGCTCAAACTGCGTAAACCAATTTGCATACTGTACAAATGGAAGATGAGTTAGTTTGGAGATGACAAGGAGGTCAGTTATTGGCGACATGTACCAATGTGTTACCACCATCAGTGTCAGAACCACCTCAGGCAGTACCACCTTCCATTCCACCAGAGACTGTAACTGCAACTTTGGATCAGTCAGCTGACCCTGAGATCACTGGCGAATCTATTGTTACTAGTCTACCTTCTGCTGAAGAGACTGTTGCACCTCCCAGGGTGGAAATCCCCACGACAAACTCAAGAGTACCTCTAAGGTCAGATGCATTGACCCGAACAGGTGCCTGAATGTGGCGACTAGGGGAATTTCACAGTAACTTCATTGCAGTGTTAATGTAAACCTTATTTGTGACTAATAAATAACCCTTAATTCTTTAAAAGGTCGAGGACAATAAGATTCCTCAAGTGCACAGGCATCCGGTGCAGAATAGACACCCTCCAGATCGTCATTCAAAGAACAAAGAAAAGTATAGCATAGGAGCAGGCCCTTCGGCCCTCCAAGCCAACGCTGATCATGATGCCCTAACTAAATTACAAAATAAACCTTCTGCCCTTACTCGATCTGAATCCCTCTATTCCTTTCCTCATCATGTACCCATTCAGAAGCCACTTAAATATTGCTAATGTGCCTTCTTCCATCACTTCCCCCGTGAAAAACTTCGCCTGCACATTTCTCTTAAACTTTCCCCCTCTCATCTTGAACCTGTGCCCTCTTGTAATTGACACTTCCGCCCTGGAAAAAAGCCTCTCTATCCACCCTGTCTATGCCTCTCATAATTTTGTGGACCTCTATCAGGTCTCCCCTCTGCCTCAGTTTTCCCAGTGAAAACAATCTTAGTGTATTCAACTTCTCCTCATAGCCAACACCCTCAAGACCAGGCAACATCCTGGTGAACCTTCTTTGCACTCTCTCCAAAGCTTCCATGTCCTTCTGATAGTATGGTGACCAGAGCTGCATGCAATACTCCAAATGTGGCCTAACCAAGATTTTATATAGCTACAACATGAGTTCCCACCTCTTATACTCAATGCCCTGACTGATGAAGGCAAACCTGCCATATGCCTTCTTACTCACCTTGACCACCTACATTGCCACTTTTAGGGAACTGTGGACCTGCACGGCCAGATCCCTCGAGATGTTAATGTTCCCAAGGATTTTGCCATCTACAGCACAGTTCACACCTAAATGTAATCCTCCAAAATGCATCACCTCGCATTTGTCTGGATTAAACTCCATCTGACATTTCTGTGCCCAAGTCTCCAATCTATCTATATCCTTTTGTATCCTCTGACAATCCCTGGCACTATCAGCAACTCCACCAATCTTCGTGTCATTCACAAACTTACTAATCAGATCAGCTACATTTTCCTCCAAGTCATTTATATGTATTACAAAAACAGAGGTCCCAACACTGAGCCCTGCAGAACACCATTAGCTACAGATCTCCATTCTGAAAAACACCCTTCCACCGCTACTCTCTGTCTTCTATGACCAAGCCAGTTCTGTATCCATCCAGCCAGCCCACCCCGAATCCCATGCGCTTTTAGTTTTTACCAGTCTGTCATGTGGGATCTTATCAAACGTCATACTAAAATCCATATAAACTACATCTGCAGCCCTTCCCTCATCAATTATCTTTGTCACCTCTTCAAAAACTCAATCAAGCTGGTGAGACATGACCTTCCCCGTACAAAATCATGCTGCCTGTTACTAACTAGTCCATTTTCTTCCAAATGTGCATATATCCTGTCCCTCAGTATCTTCTTCAAAAGCTTTCCCACCACTGACGTCAGGATCACCGGCCTATAATTTCCTGGATTTTCGCTTCTTCCTTTCTTAAACAAGGGAACAACATTGGCTATTCTCCAGCCCTCTGGGACCTTGCTTGTGGTTAAAGAGGATGTGAAGATATCTGATAAGGCCCCAGCTATTTCTTTTCTTGCCCGCAGAAACTTGGGATAGATCCCTGGGAACCTGTCTACCTTAATGCAATTTAGGATACCCAACATTTCCTCCTTCGATATATTGACGTTCTCCAGAGTGTTCACACACCTATCCCTGACCTCAGCATCAGCCATGTCCTTCTCCTTGGTGAATACCGATACAAAGTACTCACTAAGGATCTCACTCATTTCCTGTGGCTCCACGCATAACTTCCCTCCATTGTCCTTGAGTCGGCCAACTCTTTCTCTTGCTACCTTATTGCTATCAATATATGCATAAAAGCCTTGGGATTCTCCTTGACCATATTTGCTAAAGACATTTCATGGCCACTTTTAGCCCTCCTAATTCCGCATTTAAGTTCCTTCCTCCTTTCACGATACACCTCAAGGGCTTGGTCAGTTATTAGAGGTCTAGACCTAGCGTATGCTTCCTTTTTCCTTTTGATTGGTTCCTATTAACTATATAATAATTACTGTGTAATGCTAACTTGCCTACCAACGTATATATATGTTTCTGATGACTATATAAGGATAGCACAGTTATTCATCGTTATGGGACCAAGTGAAGGGGAAGGGATTTTATATATTAGTGTTATTGGGCGGGATTTTACAGCCTCATTCATCCCGAAATCATAAAATCCCACCTCACACACACACACTCACACACACACACACACTCACACACACACACTCACACACTCACACACACACACTCACACACTCACACTCACACACACACACACACACACACAGACACACTCTCACACACACTCACACACACACACTCACACACGCACTCACGCACACACACTCACACAAACACACACACACACTCACACACACTCACACTCACACACACACTCACACTCACACACATACACACACACACTCACTCACACTCGCTCACACAATCGCTCACACTCAGGCACACTCACACACTCG